>NW_028261386.1:133015164-133142664 GCF_051295495.1 Thamnophis sirtalis
ACCGCTTAGAGAGGGCTGAAAGCTCTATGAAGCGGTATATAAGTCTAACTGCTATTGCTAACTGCTAAAAAGTAGACATGTTACTATCAAGAGTTTTTGAGCACAGATTCCGAAAGAAACCTCAGAAAGAAAGCAACAATAACAACAACCTTGCCCTTGTGGAGGAAGAACTGTTGTCGTTGGACCCTTCCTCACCCTCATATTAGGACTTCTATAGACACCCCTCTTTCCCTCAAATAACACAGTCCGAGCTGTCATCTCAGAGGGAGGACAAATGTCAACTTCTGTAAAAAGGGCCTTACAAAAAATCATGATTATACACCAATTTGGTATCAGTAACATGCAGGATACAATTATTATTAACTATAGAATGAACAGCATTACAACGCCTTCCTCCAACAGAAGTAACTCTGAAAGAATGGGGTTCCCTGTTGGTTTTCTGGGGGTCTGCCTCCAGGTGTGTAGTCATTGCTGCATCTGGTGTTTTATTTTTATTTTTTCAATAATGTTCCGTGACTGTTATAAAAGTTATTTGAACTTTTAAAATACCTTAGAATACTATCATTTTACTCGAGAGTTGACAAATTCATTTATCACCAACTGTGAAATTTGATAAATTCAGGCTAGATTTAAAAAATAGACACAGGAGTGGAGGAAAGAAAAGGAATAATCAGGGCAACAAAACAAGAAATATGGCGTATCAAGACTATTTATGCTGGAAGATATACAATTAAGCTGAATGTGGGCTGTCACATCTTGATGAGTGGATCTTACTCTTCTAGGATTCTTAGATTAAGGAAGAATTTGCTCTATGCACATTAAAAGCAGCTGTTCTCAATCCACTCAAAACTCTATTTGGTCTTCCCAAACTCGCTAAAATTTTGAAACTGACCAGTCCATAGAATTGACCATAGTCTTTGTTTTATCTTTGCTAACCAGCAGAAATTACGGCATAATTTTCCAGTGGAATGCTGGTGGTTACCAAACTTCATTCCTGTCCTCTCTTGTCACTTACTCAACTTATAGCATATCAAGATATAGCATATCTTCTATAGGACCTCTCTCTATACCAGGGGTGTCAAGCTCGATTTCATTGAGGAGTGCATCACGGTTGGGTTTGACTTTGGGAGGTTGGGTGGGTGTGGCTATTATGGGCATGGCCAGCTCAATGTCACTTATGTCAGAAGCATCTATGGTGGTCAGAGCACCCTGCCAGCAAAAGCAGGCTCCTGAGCTCTATTTTTGGCTGTGACAGCCTCCTGCAACCTTCTGGCAGTAAAAATGGAGCTCAGGACAGCCCTCCTGGGTTCAATTTTAGCTGGCAGAGGCACTGCAGACCTTCGCTGTTTCCAGGGCAGCCCCATGGGCCAGATCCGGCCCCTGGGCCTTGAGTTTCACCCTCTTGCTCTATACCATTTTAAAAAATCTCTGCAGCTTTTTATCTTGCCTTATTTTTATTCCCCATGTCTTCCATTTTCTTCTGCTTATGTTATCGAGTTATTTCCCCCTATTATCATGGGATTATCTCTGTTATGTCCTTTTCAAATATACCAGTGGTTCCCAACCTTGGCAACTTTAAGACTTGTGGACTTTAATTCCCAGAATTCTCCAGCCAGCAGAGCTGAAGTCCACAAGTCTTAAAGTTGCCAAGTTTGGGAACCACTGAAATATACTATCTCTCTATGGTTCTTCAGTTCTCCAAATAATCTTTTCTTCAAAGCCATAATGTAAATCTTCAACTTCTGGATCATCACCAAAGCTTAAGGAACCGCCACTGAGCAAGTCACCAGTTTTGTCTCATGTACTTTCACCCACTTTTCATTTCTGCTCCTCTGATTTGGCCTCAGTTCCTCAGGCTTCCTTAATTCCTCCTCAGGATGCTGTAATGGAGCAAGCAAACATCTCACTAAACCAGTGTTTCTCAACCTTGGCCACTTGAAGATGTCCGGACTTCAACTCCCAGAATTCCCCAGCCAGCATTCGCTGGCTGGGGAATTCTGGGAGTTGAAGTCCGGACATCTTCAAGTGGCCAAGGTTGAGAAACACTGCACTAAACTCTGCATTCTCTCCCCCACTGCCAAATATTAGTGGAGGCTTCTAGGAGAAAGGAATTCTTTTTTTTGAGCGGGGGGGACTATTAGTAGATCTATGAGGGAGATGATCAAGTTATTTGAACACAAATGGTTCTTCCTTGATTTAGCTTGATTCCAACAGCCTTGCGATGTCCTCACTCAATATGATCTCTAATAGCAAATAGAAGTGATGAGTACCAAAACCATTAGCTTCACAATGAGCCCTCAAGAAACAAAATGAAACTTGTTGTTGTTTTTTCAGGAGAAACCTCTAAGTTTGCTCCTGACCCATGTAAACAGTATGAAAAAAAAATAATTCAATGAGGACAGAGCATATTTAGTATCCATAGCATGATGCCAGCTTTAAAATGACGGAAGAAGAGGGAGGGAGTAGAATGTTCTGATCTAATCTTTTTATGGGTAGCTGGAGCTTTAATCGTGACCCGTCAAAACCGCGGTCCACTAAAGCGCGCCCGATCAAAGCGCGTACGTGACGTCATCAGCAGCGCGACAAATAAAATTAAAAATAAATTAAATTAAAATTAAAATAAAATTAAAGCAAGCCGATTCACATAAAGGTAAGGGTTAGGTTTAGGTTTAGGGTTAGGGTTAGGTTAAGGGTTAGGGTTAGGTTTAGGGTTAGGTTAAGCGTTAGGGTTAGGGTTAGGGTTAGGTTAAGGGTTAGCGTTAGGTTTAGCGTTAGGTTAAGGGTTAGGTTTAGGGTTAGGTTTAGGGTTAGGTTAAGGGTTAGGCTTAGGGTTAGGTTTAGGGTTAGGTTTGGGGGGGTTAGGGTAAGGTTTTTGCGTTAATTTTAAATTTACCGCTCACAGAGTGCCGTTTTCGTCGCACTGTGATGACGTCACGTACGCGCTTTCGTCGAGCGCGCTTTAATCTACCGCGGATTTGTGGTGGAACCGCTTTAATAAGCACACTGAGCTTAGGTGAGAAGATTCAGTGCAACATTTTTCTTGCAGGTTCCATGTTATCTATTTTATAGTCACTTTTTATCAGGGAATTCAAGACAGCTTATACTGTATGTAGAGAACCAGGCAAATAGATTTGGAGGAACTTTACCAATAAAAGAGAATTCCAGCATTTAGTTGTGGGGTTTGTTTCTTGATGTGGCTTGGGCTGAAACTTTGGGATCATCAGATTTTGGTTGAAAGAACCTACCATATTTTTTTGCAGTATAAGACACACCTTTTCCCCTCAAAAAAGAAGGTGAAAATCTGGCTGTGTCTTATACATGGAATACAGCATTTTTGGCTTAACGAAACCCCGTACCCTTTGTAAAAATGGATGAGGGTTTGGGAGGCTTGCAAAGTGCTCTTGAGGGCTGGGGAGGGCAAAAAAGGAGCAAAAAAACGGGTCATTTTTGCCCCCCTCCCAGCCCCCAGGAGCACCCTACAAGCCTCCCAGAGCTCTGCATGCCCCTCCCTTTTTTGCGAGGTGTGCAGAGGGCTTGGGAGGCCTGCAGAGTGCAAAAACTTATTTACCTCTTCAAAATCATGGTGCATCTTATACTCCAATGTGTCTTATACTCTGAAAAACACGGTATACGGCCCCCTGGTAGCAGCAAATACAAATAAAATCCCTCTAATTTTTTGCTGCCACCTAACGGTTGTCTGGTTTTTTTGCAGTCCAAATCTGCTAAAAATGTCATGTTATCCTGACAATACTGAAAAAAATACTGGAGCCCACTGAGCATCCATGGTCTTCAAACTACGTCTCCTCAGAACCTATTCATAATGTTAACGCCTGCATTATCCTGGCTCTAATCTATGTAAATAAAATGGAAGTGCTTTGACTGAAAACAATTGTGTCTGATGATGTTGCATCCCTTCATTATCAGCTACGTTATCATGTACGCTCTTGCTATAATTTCATCGGCCTCTCAAAGCTTCAACAACCCTTAATGTCTATGAATTGTTTTTATAACATAAATCTCTGGATGAGGCAATTTACCAAGAATCACTTGTTGTCCAATCCTTTACATTACATTCTTCAGTCTTGTGGTTCATCCCCAAGATTTACTGTATGTGCTATGTGGCAGTTATCAAGAAGTCAGCAAGAGAGTGGTATTTGTTTCACCATTGGTTTCTTATTGCTAATTGTTTTCTTAATACAGCTGTCATCCATTTGACTTTTTTTTCCAGATAGTGACTTCCTATTCCTTTCCCTTCCTTATCTTTCCATGCTGAGCTTGATGGTTTGGATTGGAGGCTAACTCTTCACACTGGGAGGACCATGAGAGAAAAATGGCCACCAGTCCTACGGAGTTCATCTTACAGTTCCATATTAGATTTTTCTACTGATAACAGAAATGGAAAGGCCAACTAAACTAAACTAAACTAAACTAAACTGGGCAACTGTCCTCTCACACCTCTCTGAATAAAAGTGTTCGGAGACTACAACTAGTCCAGAACGCAGCCACGTGAGCGATACTGGGTGTGCCAAGATACACCCACGTTACACCTATCCTCCGCGAGTTGCACTGGCTTCCTATTGGTCTCCAAATGCGATTCAAGGTGCTGGTTATTACCTTTAAAGCCCTGCATGGCTTAGGACCTGGATACCTGCGAGACCGCCTACTGCCGCACACCTCCCAACGGCCAATAAGATCGCACAGGGTGGGCCTTCTTCAGGTGCCATCAGCCAGACAATGTCGACTGGCGGCTCCCTGGAGGAGGGCCTTCTCTGTAGCCACTCCGACCCTATGGAATGAACTACCCCCAGAGATCCGGACCCTCCCCACTCTCATGGCCTTCCGAAAGGCTATTAAAACCTGGCTATTCCGGCAGGTCTGGGGCTGTTGACCTCATGACTGAGGTCCAGCCCCGACCAGATTGGGTGCATGATGAGGTTTTAATCTGTCTTCTATATTTTTTTAATTCTTTATTTTTATATTTACTTTCTGTAAGCCGCCCGGAGTCCTTCGGGATTGGGCGGTCTATAAATCTATTAAATCAATCAATCAATCAATCAATCAATCAATAAGACCAAACAGGTGAAAAAAAGCATTATGTGACATTCCTTGAGTGGAAGCAAACCTACTACTCACTGGCAAGTAAATTTCATAAACAAACAAACAAAAAATAAACAAATAAGCTAGATATCAGCAGTGGTGGGATTCAATTTTTTTTAACTGCCAGTTCTGTGGGCGTGGCTTTGTGGGCGTGGCAGGGGAAGGATACTGCAAAATCCCCATTCCCTCCCCACCCCACTAATCTGCTTTCCAGCTCCGTTCTCCTGTTCAGGGCAACAAAAGGAGATCAGCTGGGAGGCAGGGAGGCATCAGGGGCGGGGCCAGCCTATTTGCCGGTTCTCCGAACTACTCAAAATTTCCACTACCGGTTCTCCAGAACCTGTCAGAACTGGCTGAATACCACCTCTGGATATCAGCCACCATCCATTCTGTAACTTAGTGTTTTTTTCCTAGTGTCTCAAGCAGATGTTGACAGAAGGAGCCCAATGGAAAAATAAAAAGGTAAATGATTCAATATATTTAAACCTTAAATCATAGTATTTTAAAAATGATAGTAATCTTATGGCCCTAACAGCCTTATTGCTTCTCAAATAATACTTACTGAATTGGGAAGAAGGGGAAAAAAGTGTAATATATTTGCGGCAGGCTGATGGTTAAAGATGCTGAGATATAGTGAGATTCAAAACTGTTCGCTGTTCATGATGGTTTCTGCAGAAGAATTGAAGTCTTGTGAGTCACTCTAATACCATTATTTTTTCTGCCAGGCCTCGCAGAATTTGAAAAGCAATTTTTTGGCTATTCAACAATCACCCGGCATTCATTCACATATCCTCCACACTGGCAGTTAGATAAAATGCACTTGTCAAAGTTTGGATGCATTTTCCTTATGAAGTCAATGGAGGGGAAACAACTTTATAAAAAAAATTAAAATATTTCCTTGCAAACACTCAAAAAGACAAAAAAAAGGCTAGAAGTTCTTACTGTTAAGGACATTCAGAGGGGGTCTGCTGGAAGAGAAGCACAACGTTGAATTTGGAAGAAAGTGTTTATTTATTTAATTTATATGCCACCCATCTCACTATTCAAAGTGACTCTGGGTGGCTAGAATATGCAAAGGCATTTCTCAATATCGACTTCGACTGAAAGACGTATTTTCAAAAACAACAGCAAACTGTTGATCAAAATTGGTCTTCAGGATTTAGGGGCTCTGATCACTTGGAGTATAGCTACAAAATCCTGAAATCCCAGGACTACCCAAGGGACTCTGGTCATGGAAGCCTACACCAATAAACAACAGCTGATCTGTTTTTCATGGCAGATACCTAGTTAGCCTCTAAAGTTTTTTAAGTTCAACTCTAGCAAAATTAGATGAATTCTCTACCTCTGTGGTGGCAGCAGTATTGATGGCTGAAGGAGACCACACCAGTTCAATATGGATAACAAAGTTTGATTAGCAAACACAGTGGTGATATTCCTGGGGGAGTAGACTTTCTATCCCTAGGAGTGTGTGTAAGCACTCATAATGTTAAAAAAAAATCTAGAGTCTACTAAAGTAGACTACTAGAGCCTACTAGAGACTCTACTAGAATTTTTCTTTCGTCTTTTGACTACAAATAGCAGGAGTCAAATGACCATTACTAGGGATAAAGTTTAGAATAGAATGGAATGGAATGGGTTGGGATGGGGTAGGATGGGATAGGATATGATAGGTCAGTGGTTCCCAAACTTGGCAACTTTAAGACTTGTGGACTTCAACTCCCAGAACTGGCTGGAGAATTCTGGGTGTTGAAGTCCACAAGTCTTAAAGTTGCCAAGTTTGGGAACCACTGTGATAGGTTAACAAAGTTGGAAGGCACCTTGGAGGTCTTGTAGTCCAACCCCCTTCTCAGGTAGGAAACTGTATTCCATTTCTGAAAAATGGTTGTCCAATCTCTTCTTAAAAACTTCCAGTGTTGGAACATTCACAAGTTCTGGAGGCAAGTCGTTCCACTGATTAACTTTTCTAACTGCCAGGAATATTTCTTCTTAGTTCTACATTGCTTCTCTCCTTGATTAGTTTCCACCCATTGCTTCTTATCCTGCCTTGTTTAGCTGGCACTCGTTTTTCTCAAAAAGAAATAAAGGGATAAAATCTGTCGCCAATTTGAAAAAGCAGGAGTAATTGAGGCCAGTCAATGGGGGAAATGTTCACTTCCTTATGTAATCAGTAGATGGGGTAGAACATCTACTGGTCTCATTTTCATAAGGAAGGGAACATATCTCAGTTTCTTTCCAAAATCTGTGCAGTATCCATGTGACATCCTAGTTCCTTTTGTAACCGTTTCTTAGTTTTCCTCGCCAAGGTTCTTTTGCCACTTAAATGAGGATACAGATGCTTTGAATGTTGTGTTTGCTCATTGTGCTACGTCCACATTGTGTCAGAACCTCTCCATTAGATAATTAGGAAAGAAGACCACGAGACTCCATGTATAGAAATCAAGTGTACTTTTACTAATTATAAATGATTACAGGCATAGCGAAGCGAAGTCTGATTATTTAGGCGCGAAAGCCATTGATATATAGAATAGCCCATTCCCCACCTCTTGGCATCACAGCTACAGTCCAATCATAATTCTCCCAAGTGTCAGGTGTGAGATAACTTCAAAAGGCATCAGGAAGATGGAATGTTGGTGCCGTTAGTCCTGGCGGGAAACTCCCACGCATGCGTAGTCCGATCAGCCGGTGAACTCCAGAACCTTCCTCCAGCACAATGAGTAACCCCTCCCAAATACCATGCCCTCCCTCCCCGTTTCATGGCAGTCGAAGCAACAGCAAAGCAGAGGCTGACACATTGTCTCAGCCCTCGCCTCAACAGTCGTTTCTGTGAAATAAAACACTCCTCAACTTTGGCAGCTTTTACGACCGTCACGGTTTATGACCATACTAGGCAGGCTCAATGGCGGTCGTAAGCCGAGGGTTACCTGTAAGGCTGACAGATCCTTATTTGGGGAGCGTCTTCCTCTTGCCCTCCCCAAGCCTCACCTGATCGCGTCGTTTGGAAGAATCCTTCCCCAGCCTCAGTTTCCCTTTCTCCATCGCGCTAAAAGTGGATACAAGAAGAGAGAGGGATTGTCCTGAGCTAGGCTTCCCAATAAAGCATAAATCACACGTTTAATCCCAAAGACCCTCTTTTATTTAAACGGCTGTGAATAAGGATCATTCACAAGCAGTCTGTGAAGAGTCCAACAACTTGAATCAACTTGAATTCCATTCGTCCTGCCCTTCTTTGGATCTTTCATTTCCTCGTGTTGCTTGATTTTCTCTTCCTTGTTTGCTCGCTGCCATTGTGTGCACATCATATTTATGACAATTTGCATGCTTTTCTTGCATTTTCCTTCCCTCCTTATGCCTTCATTTACATCTGTTTAATTCATTCAGTTCTTTTTTTGCTCGTACTGTAATGGCATTCTATCATTTCGCAGCCTTCAGTAATTAAGCAACATGTTTCTGCTGTTTGATTGTTTTTACATAATAAGAACTGATTCCAGAGGGGTAAAAGGTCTCCTGGAATGATGAAAAGGAATCCATGTAGCAATTTACTTAATTGGAACTGAAGCAGTTAGTTATAATTAAAGCAAAATTAAATTAAATGTAATCTTTGACCTTGGAAGAGTATAAGGCAGTAAGGAGGTGGGGTAGGCTTGCACTAATAATATGTTGGTGGGAAAGCCATTGCTTATAAAAATCTAATCTTTTTTATAACCATTAAAATTAATGATATCAATCCAATATTCAGGAACCTATTACCACTAAATCTTTGCCGAGTAATAAATAGTGAAAAGATGCAATGGAGCCTTTGTCCTTCAAAATAATATTTTACAAACGCTGCAGAGCAAGTATGATATAATTCTTCCTTAAAAAAAAAAAGATGTGCAGAATGGGAAAAAAAATCCCTCAAAACAGAAATATCCTGGAATAATTAATTGTAACATAATTTGGTAATATTTCTTTTTCGGTTGCGATGCTATGAGCTAGGAAATGCTTTTTATCAAAGGTGCCAGGCATTCGTAAGTATTCTGTATTTGTCATAATCTGACCATTAATTCTGATTATTTTCCACAAATATGAAGTCCGAATCGCATGGAACTATCCGGAAGGTTCAGATATGACATAGGGGGTTCCCTATCTGAATTGTGAGGTTTAATTCTTTTGAGATTAAAAGTGCAACGTTCTGATACTGGGAGAGGATCTTGAATGTAATTGCGTCATAGAAGTCTTTCAATCAGAAATGAAGTTTTAGGATTTCCAACAACTCTTGAGCTGAGGAAATGCTTTGAATCCAGGGGGAAAAGAAGACATGAAGAACGTGGCTGATATTTAAGCCATCTAGATTACAGTTCTAGATGGAATAAATGAATTCCAGGCATACACATTAGATCTAATGCAAGAAAATGTGGGTTTCTAGCAGAAAAGCTTTCTCATTTTTGTTGTTCCAATTCTATTTTATTCTCCTGCCTGGAAATATGGCATTGTTTATTTTCAATAATTACTATTCAATTGTAATATTGAAAGGTAGAATACGTTCATTATTTACTTTTTTTTTAAACTAAAGCTCAATGTTCTTTATCTTTTGTGAGATTTGTCCATTTTTCAAGAAGACGTGAAAACAGATTGATAAGTCCCAGGTTTGTGTTGAGAAGTTAAGAGGTATAGAATTGGTGTAAAGATGTAGAGCTATTGGCATTACTTCATTTCTTTTGAATGTTACCTTTTACTATTCACAAAGGCAACACAAATTATGAGAGCCTCATCTCCCAAACACTAAGAGTAGGGGGAAGAGAGTAAGTGAGACTTCTACTCAAAAGTAAACCGGAGCAAGATTACGAACTGCGAGATGAATTGCATATAAATGTCATAATAAACAAACATACATACATACAAATAAGCAGATTAATGGAAAAAAACTAAGCAAATAAGTAAACAAATAAACAAATGCATAAGCAAATAAATAAAACAAATACGTTTTATTTGCACCAAGGCAGATTATAATGGCAGGACTATGATATACAATTACCGTGTCTCCTGGGATTTGCTCTTCATCTATGATGTTACAATGAAGTTAATTGAGAATAACTAATGACATGTAGAAGGCATTTTATTGTAGGACCGATCTATTATTATAGGCTCAAAATAATGCATATTGTCCTAATTTGGGAGCTTAACCTGAGGTTAATGATGAAAGGCAACAGTTTATATGTAAAACCAATGCAAGATGAATACTTTGAAATAATTCTCACTAATTTAACTAATTAAGTTAATTTGACTGATTAAGATGCATAACATAATATTTACTCACTTCCAGCATGTTTTGCATCAGTAGAATATTTGCAGTGACTGGGTAGTGAGCAACTATCAATTATGCTAAATTCTTTTCATAAAACAAACACCTGAGAGACATATACAAGCAGACAAAAAATAAATAAATTGTATTTTCATATGTTAAGCCTTGATTTCAGAGAGCCTTTTGAAGTATTCCGAATTTTATCTTAAAGATCCCTTTTAAGTAATATCACTAAATAACAGAGTGGATGTTTCTTTTCCTGTCATAGGAAAGGTATTGTTAGCACAAGGGTTTGTGGAAGTTTTGCAGCTGGAAGTAAAATAATTATTTCGTTTCCAGGTGTGGTTCTTGCTCAACTGAAACAGTAGATGATATATGGACCGGTTTCTGGATGAGCCTGCATCAGTGGCAGTATTCAGCCGGATCGGACCGGTTCAGGCAAACTGGTAGTGGTGACTTGTGGGCCGCCCCAGTGCTATGCTGTCCTATTTAGCCACGTTTTCTAAGCTGCACGTATGCATGCAAGCTGCACGCATGAGCAAAGCACATGCGTTGAAGCCTGCATGCATGCATGGAAAGCACATGCTCACATTTTTGGTGCGCAGTGAACCGGTGGTAAAATTATGTGAAACCCATCTATGGCCTGCATTATTTGAAACCTTAAGAATTGTTATCTTCAACTACCTCTGGTATAATGAAGATTAAGATTTGAATCAAGGGTTAATTTTGAACTTGTGATACACTCACACACAAGCACACACACACACACCAAAGTGCATGTGCACATACACACCCCATCACTACCCAGCATCCGTCCTTCTTGCGTAGAACATTGTTTGGATTTTCTGACTGCAAATGTATTTATGGTGAAATAAAACGCTGATGTGAATTTTCAAGTTGACTGCTGAAAGGAGAGGAGGGGGGGGATCAGTTTTGCTCATTCCCGCAAAGTGCTGACAGCTGATGCATGGAAGACATTCAGCATCCTCAATTCTGTTGAGATGTCATTCTACTGCACACAGCACCGCACGAGCAAAACGCAACTATTTGATAAACACCTCTTTTCTCAACCTGAAGCAGCCTATTATTCCAGCAAGGACATAGATGTCACTATGAACAGGCAATGAAGTGAAAACCGTTTCATTACTTGATTGTAGGTCTACAACGCGAAAATGTAGTGTTCAATATAATTATCGCTGAAACACAGATTCCCAGGTTTTCAGAGACAAAGAAAAACCATGTCGTAGCTGGTATTTCGGTTAGGAATTGTTGATCATGGAAGGTCTCTGTCTCTCTCTCTGCAGAAGGAGAATGTGGTCCAGTGGAAGCATCTCCTGAAGCTAAGGAAGAATGAAAGAGTAAAACTGACTTCTTCCTTTCTCCATAGCCTCCTCGGTGAGATGGGCAGAATAATAATAACTAACTAACAAACAAACAAACAAATAGTGTACTGCCCTCTGTCTCATGTTTTGGGGGCATTTTTTCAGCTTCCTAAAAGAGAGTGGGTGCAAAACAGTGATGGGATTCAAACATTTTTACTACCGGTTCTGTGCGTGTGGCTTGGTGGGCGTGGCAAGGGAAGGATACTGTAAAATTAGAGTTACTCTAAAGACTTAGAGATCTTCTTCTTGACTGTTTCCTGTGTAAGAAAAATATCCTTCTCTGAATGAGAAAAATCCTTCTAATTCTGAGTAAGTAAAACATCCTTCTCTGCGTAAAGTTATGTATGCTAAAAATTATATTCTAGAGTTGTAGGGGGCAGCACCACTCTTTTTCAAGGAAAATTTAGCCTCCTGAGGCAGAGATGGTATTCAGCAGGTTCTGACCAGTTCTGAAGAACCAGTAGTGAAAATTTTGAGTAGTTTGGAGAACTGATAAATACCATCTCTGACTGGCCCCACCCCTATCTATTCTCTGCCTCCCGAGTCCCAGCTAATCGGGAGGGAATGAGGATTTTGCAATAACCTTCCCCTGGAGTGGGGAGGGAATGGAGGTTTTATAGTATCCCTCCCCTGCCATACCCACGAAACACCCACCAAGCAATGCCACATCCACCAAACCACACCCATAGAACTGTTACTAAAAAATTTTGAATCCCACCACTATACTGAGGGCAATACAAATGACATCAGGAAGAAAAGGCAACATAATCATTCTTCAGGAGGTCTTGAAGACTTGAAGGAGCTTGCAGTCCTTACAATAGCCTTTGGAAGTGCCAAACTATTGCAACATGGGTATTTCATAGAATCAGGATGCCTAGGTTGTTTTGCAAAGCATTTTTTGCTTTGTGCTAAACCTCGCTGAAGTCATACACTTCCTTGAAGCTGCAGTCAAGCCTATTAAATCATCATATTTAGAGATTTTCAATGCTTGATCCTACTCTACCCTTAGATTGCTGTTTTAAAGGGAGTTTAATTTTGCAAATATACTTATTTTAGATGGTTTTTCCCATGCTTGACAGGATTTCTTCTCTACAGTTTTCAGCATGATTGAGGTTAGAATGTTAGTGGCATAATTTCCTCTGTTGTTCCAGTCCGATTTCTCCCGTCTTCATAATAACTCATACTCAGAGTTTGCAAGATTTGAAGAACGATAAAAATCCATCCGCAGGGATAACAAAATGGTGGGCTGCTCAAGTGCAAAACACTTCTGGCGTACCTCACATAATGCTTGAACGGAAGGAGAAAACTTTCACTTGTCTTCACCTAGAGATCTGGCTCAGTACGATGATTTCTTTACTCACAAGACATAGTTCAAAATGGCGAACTAAAAAGTGGGCAGAGAAGAGAGAGAAATGTCATAATTCTGATGTATTATATATAACCAGTAATTGAATTCTCTGGACAAAATGGAGCAGTTGTCTAAGTCAGTAGAGGAGAGGTAGGCAATTTGATGCATTCCAGATATTTTGGACTTCTAGTCTTCCCGGCATTCAGTCAGGACAATCATTGGCAAGAAATTGTGAATTCTATAATTAAAATAGGATGTGGTTGCCTAGATCTGTTTAGAATGTACTTCTTTGATGTCTTAAACCTAGCTTTTATTCACTGCTTATATTTTGTTCAAAAAGAATCCAGAGGAGTTGACAATAAAGTCATCCAAAGACATCTAAGGAATACTATGAACTAATTAAATGCAAACCACAAGCTTTTACTTGAGAAGGTAGAACTTAGAAATAATGCAAAATGAAGGAAAATACAAGTGGCCCAGGATAATGTTGCAAGATCCTCCTGGGTCAGGACCTATAATCTTCTGAGTTTTTGGACTTCTGCATGAACCCATCCTCAGGGAACTTCTCTCACCAGAATGTATGATGGAGAAGTTCCCTGAAGATGAGCTCCAGAATAAGTCTGAAAGCCTAAAAGACTAAACCTGGGTGACCGATTGGATCCTGCGATAAAGCAAGTTTTTTGAGCTGTAGTTGCAGTTAAGTAGCTAATGGGGCGGCCGAAGGAAACATGTAAGTCGGGATTGTCCAAGCTTTAAAACCTATCGATTTCAACTCCCAGAATGGAGTTGAAAGGAAATAAATTTCATATTTCCATACAGGAAGGGCATCCAATCTTGGCAACTTTTAAGACCTGTGGGCTTCAATTCCCATGCAAGCTGGGAGTTGAAGTCCACAGGTCTTAAAGTTGTCAAAGTTGGGCGCTGCTGTGATGTCTTCATGTATGAAATGATGCGCTTTCTGTATGGAATCACCAAGTAACGTTTTCTCCTCTTGCAGTCATTGGTGTCCTCCATAGAGTATGAAGTGTTCATAGCCTCCGCCTACAACTGCACTCCAGAGATGGAAGGCCATATCAGGACTCTTCCATGATCTTCTCCTAACATGTCTGAAACAGCATTGTTTAATCTAGCAGATATTCGCTCTCCCTTCTCTGCCCTTATTGGGGAACCGTGATCTCTTTCTTTCTTTCTTTCTTTCTTTCTTTCTTTCTTTCTTTCTTTCTTTCTTTCTTTCTTTCTCTGTCTCTGTCTCTGTCTCTGTCCCTGTCTCTCTCTTTTCTCTCTCTCTTTCTCTCTCTTTCTTTCTTTCTTTCTTTCTTCTTTCTTTCTTTCTCTCTCTGTCTCTGTCTCTTTTTTCTCTCTCTTTCTCTCTCTTTCTTTCTTTCTTTCTCTCTCTCTCTGTCTTTGTCTCTCTCTTTTTTTCTCTCTTTCTTTTTCTTTCTTTCTTTCTTTCTTTCTTTCTTTCTTCTTTCTTTCTTTCTCTCTCTGTCTCTGTCTCTTTTCTCTCTCTCTTTCTCTCTCTTTCTTTCTTTCTTTCTTTCTTTCTCTCTCTCTCTGTCTTTGTCTCTCTCTTTTTTCTCTCTTTCTTTTTCTTTCTTTCTTTCTTTCTTTCTTTCTTCTTTCTTTCTTTCTCTCTCTGTCTCTGTCTCTTTTCTCTCTCTCTTTCTCTTTCTTTCTTTCTTTCTTTCTCTCTCTCTCTCTCTGTCTTTGTCTCTCTCTCTTTTTTTTCTCTCTTTCTCTTTCTTTCTTTCTTTCTTTCTTCTTTCTTTCTTTCTCTCTCTGTCTCTGTCTCTTTTCTCTCTCTCTTTCTCTTTCTTTCTTTCTTTCTTTCTTTCTTTCTTTCTTTCTTTCTTTCTTTCTTTCTTTCTTTCTTTCTTTCTTGTTTGTGAGAATGACATTCATTTTCAAGATACAATGCTAAAAATGGGTGGCCATGAAAACATCACCCAAGGAAGTTTTGGGGAGGAGAAAAAAACAGAGGAAAAGACATCTTGGAATCAATGTTACTTTGCTTGCCTTAAATTTCTATTAGGGAAGGTTGGACGCCAGTCTCATGTGTGATTTTGATCCATTAAACGGAGCTCGTGGCTTTCTAATTAGAAACAATTTTAAGTGGGACTAGATTTTTTTCCCCCCTCTTGTCTAGAGAAGTGTTAAACACAAAGAGGCAGGATAATTACAACTCTCTAATGTTTGTGCCTTACATCAATCACGCTAGATTTTTCTGTAGGTAAATAACTAAGTAAAATTAAACCATTTTTTAGGCTACACATAGTTGCTATTTAAATTTTACACTGACATAATTGTTTCACTTCACACCTGGTAACAAAACCCCAGTATCATGTCACTCAACTACTGCACTAGAACGATGATGAAAAAATCTGTGATGATGGTTTTCCTTTTCTACACTTGTATTAAGAGGCTGGTAAAATGTGAACAGGAAACAGTCAAAAGTTGCAATCTTAAATTTATTGATTGGTAATTAAGTCTAATTGAATTTTAGGTTGTGATGGTTTTGGATACAAAGGGAAAAGATGTGTCAGAATATATTGGTGATGTCTTAAAACAGTCTAGGGATTAAAAGGATTGCATGGCTGCCATGTTATTATTTATTTATTGTTTGTTTGTTTGCTTGTTTGTTTATATTTGTCAACAAATACAAGGAAACAAGTAGGAAAAACACATGGAAAAAATGGCACAAATAAATGGATAAAAATAAGCAAAACATATATTGTATTGTATTTGTATTGTATTTAATAGATTTATAGGCCGCCCAATCCCGGAGGACTCTGGGCGGCTTACAGAAAAGAAGTAATTTTTTTTAAAAAAATAAAGAACTAAAAAAACAGAAGAGACAGATTAAAACCTCATCATGCACCCAATCTGGTCGGGGCTGGACCTCAGTCATGAGGTCAACAGCCCCAGGCCTGCCGGAATAGCCATAAAAGGATACATATTAGGGACAGTGGGACAGGGACGGTAGGCACGCTGGTGTGTTTATGCACGCCCCGCTTAGGGACCTCTTAAGAAATGCATAAAGTCCGTGCTTCCATGGTAGACAGCTTAAGGTAAAAGGTATGGGGGGTTAGAGGAACTAACAACAGGATCAGGTAAACTGTTCCAGACAATTACTACTCTATTGCTGAAGTCGTTTTTCCTGCAATCAAGATGTTAGGAGTGTATGGTATAAACCTGGTGACCAACACATATTTGATCTTGCATGTAATTATTCTTCAAAGCCTTCATGAATTCCTCCTTTTTAATCAAATACAATTGGCAGGCAAACACAGATTGTTTTGCTAGAAGGGCATCGGATTCTGATGCCATTGGTCACCTCTCTACTTTAAAAGGGTGGAAGGGAACTTCAGAACCGTTCCGGGCAGTGACTTAGCCCCCCGATTCTTTGTGACATCCTCTGGCAGGCAGGCAGCCAGCCAATCCGAGAGGTGGATGCTGCGATGTGAAGCGCAAAAGGATTTGAGCGCTTGAAGTGGAGAAGAGGTCATCCTTTTCCGGTTTACATGGGAAGCAACTTGTAAGGCCAGTAAGACCCTTGATAAACACACTGTAATTTCATTAGCACTTCAAGCCATTTAGACTGATTCCATTTGATATCTCCTATTATGCATTTTGCCTCTTATACTTTTTTCTTTATTTCCATTTTAACAAACAGCAACACTGACATCCAGTGTCTAGTTAAATTAATAACAGTAGTGTAATCCCTGTGGAAGTTGTAGATAGTAGCATTTCTTGGGTCTGGGATGTTCTGCAAAGGCAACGGTTGGCTAACCAGATATGACTGTTTAGATAATTATTGATTAAATATTTATTTTGATAGGCAGAGGTATACTGAATAATCAACATCAGTATTGTTGCAAAATTGATTTTCTACCAACCTCAACAAGCACTCTAATCCATTATAGGAAGAGGGATGAATAAATCAGAATAGACAGTCAAAGTTATGTCTTTCTTCCACAGGTGCATTTAGTGAACAATGTGGTCTTTCTTTCAGATTTCATACCTTTATCCTGATTTTGTGGATTACTAAATATCATGTTTCTTTTTAATACATACATACATACATACATACACACACACACACACACACACACACACACACACACACACACACATACACGGAAACCCGGAACTGAAGAATATCTTTTGAAAACAGTAAATTAATTGTGCAATCGATGACATACAAATAGCTAGATGGCTAGATAGCTAGATAGATTAGATAGATAGATAGATAGATAGATAGATAGATAGATAGATAGATAGATAGATAGATAGATAGATAGATAGATTAGACAGACAGACAGACAGACAAGATAGATAGATGATAGATAGATAGATAGATAGATAGATAGATAGATAGATAGATAGATAGATAGATAGATAGATAGATAGATTAGATAGACAGACAGACAGACAGACAGACAGACAATAGATAGATAGATAGATAGATAGATAGATAGATAGATAGATAGATAGATAGATAGATAGATAGATAGATAGATGATAGATGATAGATGATAGATGATAGATGATAGATGATAGATGATAGATGATAGATGATAGATGATAGATGATAGATGATAGATGATAGATGATAGATGATAGATGATAGATGATAGATGATAGATGATAGATGATAGATGATAGATGATAGATGATAGATGATAGATGATAGATGGATGGATGGATGGATAGATAGATAGATAGATAGATAGAAAGATTCCCACTTTGTTATAGTTGCCCTTTGCCTTGCAGAAAACTGTTTTAAATGGTAGAAGAAGCCCTTGCAAGGATAATGCAGGAATCCATAAGCATGTAGAGATTGAAATTCAAGAATGAAAGCAATGTGAGCTAGGAACAGAGACAGAGTCATGGTGATAAAAACTTAACAGAGCTGTAGGGAAGAGAGGCAATTCTGAATGATTCACGGTTTATAATTAGCTGTGGGTTAGAATATTATCTCAGATTCTAAGCAACAGAAGTGATAGTTATTCTTAATTGTCTCCTGCTCCACAGAAGACTTTGCTAAATTCCAAACCATGTACCTGGATTGCGGATTTTGAATGGATAACAGCGGTCATTTTCATAACCTGCTTCGAAAGCTTTGTCCTTACTGCAGGTATTTCTCGACTTCCATTCGTTAGTGAATGTTCAAAGTTACAACAGCACATAAAGTAATTTGTCCTCATCTTTGTGATTGTTTCAGTATCCACAGAGTCATAAAATAAACACACACACATATATATATATACATATACACATATACACATATTTGTTTTCTGAGGTTTTCGTGTGTGTTAGTATGTAGGTCTTTGGTTATTTGGGTTTTGTCCCGCGTAAAATTGGAGGTGAATTGGCGACGTTTCGACGGTCTCATTCGTCATCTTCAGGCCTCGTGCTTCCAGGAGCAATGTGAGATCTCGGCTGTTTCTTCCTTTTAACTGCCAGTGGGGATTTGAGCTGATTGGGTGGGAGCTTGGATGTGTTCTGACACACCTCCACCCAATCAATAACCAATAACCCTGGGGTTATATGATGGTTATTTGAGACTTTCCCAACTGGCTCATGGTAAGCAAAGTCTGATTCAATTAACAACCACATGATTCACTTAAAATTGTTGTGTTTTCTTTAACAACCATGGGACAACTTGCTCAATAACTGCCTTGCTTAGCAGTGGAAATTCTTCATCCCAATTGGGGTCATAAATCAAGGGCCACCTGAAATTTATCCTGCCCTGCCCTTCTCGTGCCTCTCCATTATCCTTGTCAAGAGTTTAGATTCTGAAATTTACCTTTCGACTTGGAATGTTTTAGTCTATGACAAATTTTCGAATAGATGGTGGGTAATGCCAAAAAGTATGCATTATGATATTATAACAGAGTAACAGCCACATGATTTATGCTGGGGTTGAATGTTACATTAGTAGTATTGGCATACTACACACGTAAATCAGATTTGACAGTTTGAGGGATTATTACTTTGAGGAGCTACTGCATGACATACATGGTGTAGCTTGTTGCAGCTGGTCGTTCATAGACCAGCTGGTAAATGATACATGTATTTCACTTTATGGATTCTATCTGAATATGAATGCATTGCTAGGCATAATATTTGGGGTAAGAGAAGCCTTTTTCCTGTCAAAGATGGAGGGATAGAGAGATAGATGATAGATAAATGGATGGATGGATGGATAGATAGACAGATAGACAAGCAGGCAGATAATAGACAGATAAATAGAGATTTTGAAAACTGTCCTGTATATAAATTTCTACATCCATGAGAATCAACACATTCATGGTGCAATCTATGTTGATCCCTGTGAGTGAATTGTCCCAGCCATTTTAATACAAAAGTGTGCCTTGGATATGAAAGTGAAAACTGGATTAGCGATGGGATAACCGGTCATTTTTTTTGGTTACTCAATTGTGCACTTTAGTGGAACTAGTTCAATCTGACTTCATATGTAGCCATAGAGGTATGCGTACGGTATACAGTATAGCTGTCTATATATTTATTTCTACAAATGTATTTGCATGTAAATAAAATGTAATTAAAATATATTTTTCCTAACATACAGAATGTTTTTGTAATTAGGTTTTCGATAGTAAGGTAGGCTTTAATAAATTGTGTTAATTTATACAGTTTGGTATGTGAATTCTAGGTGAATTGCTTCCTAGCTATAAATTTTTGGCATTTATCTTCAAAATTAGGTCTTAAAATGTCGAAAAGTGTAGTTTTAGCAATCCTGTCTGTTTTATGTCTGTGGAGATTCTCAGTCATCTTGGTTGTCCCAAAGGTGTTTTTTTCTAGAGGCAACTGGATGTTCTTGTTTTTTCTTTGAAGACATTTTGCTTCTCATCCAAGAAGCTCCTTCAACTCTGACTGGATGAAGAGGAATGGAAGGTTTTATCTATTTATATTCCTTGCAGACAGCTGGTCATTTACATTCTTTTGGAGAGTAAACCTCCACTTGGAGGTTTACACAGCACTACAACACAGGCAGTTCAAGAAGACTCCTCACCTGTGCACTACTGAGGATATAGACAAACCTCCAAGTGGCCTCAACGACACGCTAAAAGAATACAAATGACCAGCTGTCTGCAAGGAATATAAATCCTTCAATTCCCCAGTCAGAGCTGAAGAAGCTTCTTGGATGAGAAGTGAAATGTATTCAAAGAAAAACAAGAAAGTCCAGTTGCCTCTAGAAAAAGCATTGTTGGAACCTGGCTGTTTTATTTTATTTTTCTAATATATTGAAGATGTCACAATATAACTTAGTGGTAGAAAAATTCTGAAACATCGCATTAGCCTGGCTTGGAATGACAATGTGTTATTTTAAATTTTAGATCCTGGGCTGAGATAATGGAAAGGAATGGGGTTGATAACAACAAAGTATATTACAATTTAAAAACAATGCCAAGTAATGCAAATGATCCAAAAGAGATAATAAATTTATTATGAATGATTATAGGTTCTACAGAAACGTCATTCTATACAATTTTTAAAACCGGTATCTTAAAACTATGTTGTTTGAGTCTTTCTCTTTTTTAAAAAACAAAACTATACAATAAAAAAGGTGTTTCTGCTAGATCAGCTCTGCTAGAATCATCTTGTAAATCTAAACTCAAGAAATTTACATGAAGTCTGTAATATATTATCTTTTGCTACAGTAATTCTCGTCGGAAATTTTAATTCATTCCAATATTTTTCAGGATTTAAATGCTAAGTTGAAATTAGGCTGCCTCATATTTTTCAGTGTCTCACTCTAGTACTAGAAAGACCTCAAGAGGCAAATTAATTCATCCATTAATTTACTTATTCAGTGTTAATTCAATATTCCCTGTTATATTCATACTGTTTTCAGTAATGGTATCCTCTTTTCTTCACTACTGATTAAGTAACGGGAGCACACACATGTCTAAGCATGCTCAGAACCATCTGCGCATGCGCAGAAGGTCTGTGATGATGGTCTTGGTGGGTGGGCGGAGCCTCGTCCCACCGCCACTACCAGTTCACCCGAACTGGTGTGAACTGGCAGAATGCCATCTCTGACTTTCTTCCTCTTTGCAAGAGGTCAAAAATACTTCATCCAAATGTAACCACACTCCAGAAGTCCTCTGTTGACCAATTCTTCTGTGTTTGATTCTTTAGGTCTTTATGAACATATTCTTTTTTCTGGTTTTCTATTAGGTCTTCTAATGTGGGTGCACCTTGCTTCACCCACATAACACCTATCCTCCGTGAGCTGCACTGGCTACCTGTCGATCTCCGGGTGCGCTTCAAGGTGCTACTTGTCACCCATAAAGCCCTACATGGTAGTGGATCTGGGTACTTGAGAGACCGCCTCCTGCCAATCACCTCCTCAAGACCGATACGATCGCATCGATTAGGCCTCCTCCGAATTCCATCTGCCGGTCAATGTCGACTGGCAACCACACGGAGGAGAGCCTTCTCAGTGGCAGCTCCGACCCTCTGGAACGATCTCCCCGTGGAGATTCGTACCCTCACCACCCTCCAGGCCTTCCGCACAGCCCTCAGAATCTGGCTATCCCGTCAGGCCTGGGGCTAAGACTGTAACCCGCCCGAATGGTATGAATGTTGTGTTTTTTAATTATGTATTGTCTTATATGTTAAAAAGTTTGTCTCCCCCTCCCTCTTGGATTGTGAGCCGCCCTGAGTCCCCCCAGGGAAAAGGGCGGCATATAAATAAACTTCAAAATCAAAATCAAAAAATCAAATCTAATCACACATATTCTGAGTGCAAAATGTATTTCTACATAGGAAAAGTTCAGTTAATTTATATGACAGGCCAGTTCAAGGAATGATGTCCTTGCAATTCAACATTTAAAAAACCAGATGGCTATTGAAGCTCTGAAACAACAACAACAACAACAAAAAAGTATTGAAACAAGTTTATGGAGACAAAACAGGAATTTAAGACAGAATTACCATACATCACTTGACTAAGCTCAGGAGGTGGTTTGTGTGAGCTTCTGTTTCTCCAGATTGCGTACTTTATGCATAATAAAATGGAGGAAATATTTTTGTAGTTTTGATTTCTGCCTTTGAGTAAGTCTGAGTGGCAAGAGAAATAATCCTTTTTCTTTTTCTTTATTTTGTTACCAAGGTGATGGCTCTTCTTCTTAGCCTAATAGCCAAACTCCAAATGATGAGAGCACTCCATAATAAGACCGACCATGGTTTACAAACTCTAGAACATGGGCAAGAGTCTCCAAATTTTGTTGGGATGATTGCCTTGTCCACCATGCCAGTTCTCCAATCTAGACTAGCCATCTCAAGGCTGCCTATGTTCCTTTTCCCTTTGTGTTTCTTTCCAAAGCTTCATGACTGAAGGACCCGTTGCCACCCTGGGCTTCCCACCACCTTTTACAGCTACATTGGTAATTAAGTTAAGTCGCACCCTGCGCGTGAGCACACCCATCACCTTGTGACCCAGAGCGAAACCACCCGGCAATTAATCATGGATTGTTAGCAGCAGTTTCTTCAGCTTGTGTGGGTCTGGTCCCACCTTCCTCTTGAGTTCTGCTTTACAGCAACTCATTGAAAGGCCAAGGGAAGCTCTCGCCTTCCCTCAAAAGAAGTTGCCAGTTCTTGTTCCTAGAATAAACGCATTTTAATAGCATCAAGAGATACTCAGGAAAGGCCCGCAATAGAATAGCAATATAGAAGCATAAATAAAAATGCAAGGCGAATGCATTCATCTAAGACTCAGTGGGCCATGCTGTTAATGGAGGCTGCCAGGTGGCAGATGAAGAAGCAGCATGGTGTTCCATGCCAAGCAAGGGCAGGAGGAGAACTCTGTTAGATTATGATGGTAAAAATGCAGGAGGAGTTGGGTAACACTCGCTCTGACTACAGTAACAAGTTTGATGAAAGGTCATCAGCTTTCATGAGATGCAATCAGCAGCCAGACTGAGATAGGATCTAAATTTGGGTGAGGCAGGAAGGGGGGAGAAAACAAATTGGTTATGCAGATACCGGTTTATTGTTTACTTATTGAATTGTTATGATGCCCGTCTCCCCCACAAGGTGAGTCCTCTAGGTGTTACAGATTATGCAAGTATATACACACATATCTTCCAATTGAGCGCAATATTTCTGTTGCTAAGTGAGTCCGTTTTTAAGTGAGTTTTGAGCCACGGTGGCACAGTGGTTGGAGTGCAGCATTGCAAGCTACTTCTGCTGACTGCTGCCTGCCTGAAATTTGGTAGTTCGAATCTCACCGGCTCAGGTTTGACTCAGCCTTCCATCCTTCCAAGGTGGGTAAAATGAGGACCCAGATTGTTGGGGGAAAGAGGCCGACTCTGTAAACTGCTTAGAGAGGGCTGTAAAGCACTGTAAAGCAGTATATAAGTCTAGGTGCTATCACTATTTGCCCCATTTATGACCTTTCTTGCCAAAGTGGTTAAGTGAATCACTGCAAGGCGTTAGATTGGTAACACAGTTGTTAAGTGAATCTGGGTTCCCCATTGACTTTGCTTGTATTAGTATTTAGTATTTAATAAATTTATAGGCTGCCCAATCCCGAAGGACTCCGGGCGGCTTACAGAAATACATTTCCAAAAAATAAAGAATTAAAATAAGGAGAATAAAAAACAGATTAAAAGATCACTTCATACACTCAATCTAGGCGGGGCTGGACCTCATTCCTGAGGTCAACAGCCCCAGGCCTGCTGGAATAGCCAGGTTTTGGTAGCCTTTCGGAAGGCCGTGAGAGTGGGAAGGATCTGGATCTCTGGGGGTAAATCGTTCCATAGGGTCAGAGCGGCTACAGAGAAGGCCCTCTCCCGGGAGGTCGCCAGACAACATTGTCTGCTCGACAGCACCTGGAGAAGGCCCACCCTGTGTGATCTTATCGGCCGTTGGGAGGTATGCGGCAGAAGACGGTCTCGCAGATATCCGGGTCCTAGGCCATGTAGGGTTTTGTGTTTGGTTTTGTGAGAAGATCAAATGACCCCAGAACACTGCAACTGTCATAAATATGAGTCTGTTGCCATATATCTGAATCATGTGACTGTGGGGATGCTGCAATGGTCGTCAGTGTGAAAAATGGTCATACGTTACTTTTTTTCAGTGCCGTTGTAACTTTGAAAGGTCAGTAAATGAACTGTTGCAAGTTGAGGACTACCTGTACGTTACAGATGAGTTTTATGAGTTTTTTTTTTTAATGAGTTTTATTAGTATTTGTAGGCCGCCCTTTTCCCTGAGGGGACTCAGGGCGGCTCACACAAAACCGGGAAGGGGGAATACAGACATTAAGATAGAAACATATAATAAAATATTAAGCAACATACATTCATCATTCGGGAGGGGTAACTATCCTTATCCCCAGGCCTGACGGGCGAGCCAGTTCTTCAAGGCTATGCGGAAGGCTTGGACGGTGGAGAGGGTACGAATCTCCACGGGGAGCTCGTTCCAAAGGGTCGGAGCTACTGCTGAGAAGGCCCTCCTCCTTGTAGTTGCCAGCCGACACTGGCTGGCCGATGGGATACGGAGGAGGCCTAATCTATGGGATCTTATTGGTCGCAGGGATGTAATTGATACAGGTTTAATGTGAGACAGATTACTAGTACCTTATCAATTAGCTTCAATGGGTTAAAAACTCATTGTATTTACTGATACAAGAGAATATTAGTAACTTGGGGCTGAACTGTGAGGTCCTTGGTGCTCTCTCAGCTTCGTTGTTTACTTGCAGACACTTCATGACCCTACTAGGTAACATCATCAGTGCTCGGATGATGATTCTTATCACTGTTGATGCTACCTAGTGTGAAATATCTGCAGGAAAACAATCAAACTCAGAGAACACCAAGGAACCCACAACCCAAAACCTAACAGGATACACTGGATTTTTAACACATTAGAGTTGTTAATTAAAATTGTTAATTGATAAAGTACCTGCAAATCTGTCTTGCAGCTCACTTGCATCTCCATGTCCCTCTTACCTTTCCCTCCCTTTCCTCTCCTGCTGCCTCAGCCGAATTTCATCCTACATCATCCTCTCTGCATCTGATGAAGTGAGATGCAGCTCCCGAAAGCGCAGAGTTATGCGCCACCAATGTCTCCCCCTCTGAATCGTCTTGTTATTTTCTGAGACAAGTGAGTGATGCTTTCCCATCAACAAGGTTACAGTAAGTTTTAGTGTCCAGTCTGGTTGATGTTTAGACATGATGTGAAGGAAAGTTACCGTCGCGTCTTTTGTCTCAGAGGCAAAATAGCTCGGGATTACCTGCGCCAGAGTTTGGTTTAAAAACAAAACACTATTTTCTGACTTTCCTTTCTGGGAAAAAAAAAACACTAAACAAACATAGGCAATTTAAAGCAATTGGTATCTTCTACTGTTGCTATATATCAGGAGAAGAATTTTTTTTAAAAAAAAAATATAATGCTTCTTTGAAAAAGAAAAAAAAATGCAGCATCAAAGTACCACAAAGCCGTGGCATGACAAAACCGCGGTCCACTAAAGCGCGCCCGATTAAAGCGCGTCGCTGACGTCATCAGCAGCGCGACAACAGCGACCGCGGAGAAAAAAGGGCGCTTTAAAAAGCGCTTTGAAAGCAAGCCAATTCACGTTAAGGTAAGGGTTAGGTTTAGGGTTAGGGTTAGGGTTAGGTTTAGGGTTAGGTTAAGCATTAGGGTTAGGTTTAGGGTTAGGTTAAGGGTTAGCGTTAGGTTTAGGGTTAGGTTAAGGGTTAGGTTAAGGGTTAGGTTTAGGGTTAGGTTAAGGGTTAGGTTTAGGGTTAGGTTTTGGGGGGTTAGGTTTAGGTTTAGAGGTTAATTTTAGCTTTAGCGCTCACAGCGTGCTTTTTTCGTCGCGCTGTGATGACGTCAGGTATGCGATTTCATCCAGCGTGCTTTAGTCGACCGCGGTTTTGTGGTGGAACTCCACAAAGCAGCATCTTTTGTCTCAAGTGAATTTAGGCTTCAGCCACCGCAGAAAATTATTAGATTGCAGAAATTTTGAGTAGTTTGGAGAACCAGCAAATCCCACCTCTGCCTGTCCCCAGAGTGGGGTGGGAATGGAGATTTTGCAGTATCCTTCTCCTGCCACGCCCTCCAAGCCACGCCCACAGAACCAGTAGTAAAAAAAAAGGCATTTCACCACTGCTTTGAACGGTCCCTAAATGGACTGTTTGACGTTGAGGACTACCTGTCTGTTATAGATGCAGGTTTGATGTGAGACAGATTACTACTTCCTTATCAATTAATTTCAATGGGTTAAAACCAGGGGTGGGTTGCTAATCCCGTTCCAACCAGTTCGGTTGAAACGGGGCCGGCGGCGTCCTCGTACACGCGCGCAGTTCACGCATGCGTCTTAGCGCCTGCGCGATGCTCCAGCTGCTCGCAGAGACTTGCACAGCGCTGTATGTGCCATCCAGCTGCTCGCGGAGACTCACGCAGGCGCTGTATGTGCCATGCGCCTGCGTGGAAGCGCAGAAGCCTTCAAAGACCGGTAAGGAGCGTGGGCGCGCGGGTGGACCCTTCGCCGTTCCTGGAAGTTACTTACTTCCAGGTTCGCCGACCAACCGGTTCGCGGGGACCGCCGCAAACCGGTTGAAACCCACCTCTGGTTAAAACCCATTCTATTTACTGATACAAGAGAATATTAGTAACTCCTGTATAAAACCCTTTAATGAATGGTTTGGTTTGTATGGAAACAGTCTTGGGATAAACGCAATACTATTTGCTGGTTGGGTAATAATTGTCAACCTTTTAATTCCCAAATTCTCCACCTTCCCAGGGTCTTTTCGCAGAGCAATGTTGAGGCTAATCTCAGAGTTCATTTAGGCTTCTTGTAGCCGCCTATCAAGAAGTTGAACGCTAAACAAGACCTTCTCCCAGTCAGATAGTGAGGCAGCAGCTTTTCATTAAGTCATCAGCCAGCTGTGAAGTTTGTTCTGCTAAGGCTTGGTGGGTCTGCTGCAGGCTTCACTGAAGCAGTCAGTGTAGCTTGACATGTTATGGCACGAAACGAGAATTGAGTGGAATTTGACATTTGCTTCCCTGATGCCACTGAGCTGCCAGAACACTCATGTTTTGGGGGAACTTCAAATAAAGATGTAATAGTTTTTTATGGGGAAAGATAGATGGATAGCAATAGCAATAGCAGTTAGACTTATATACCGCTTCATAGGGCTTTCAGCCCTCTCTAAGCGGTTTACAGAGTCAGCATGTTGCCCCCAACAATCCGGGTCCTCATTTCACCCACCTCGGAAGGATGGAAGGCTGAGTCAACCTTGAGCCGGTGAGATTTGAACCGCCAAACTGCAGATAACAGTCAGCTGAAGTGGCCTGCAGTACTGTACCCTAACTATTGCGCCACCTTGGCTCATGGGGGATGGGGGATTTTAAGGTGGAAAACGGATGTCCTAAGTATCGCAGAAGCCTAATGTGTCCAATGCGATTTGTCGAAAGCAACACTGAAGTTACAATAGGCTATTTTGTTGTGGGTTTTTGGTAACATGATCTGGGCATACTCTGTGGGTTCCACATGTCCTATGGGCCTTGCCATGAGATGCAAAGACTTGATTTAAGGCAATGGTGATTCCTAGTCATGTAGAGTGACTAGTGGTTAGAATGCAGTATTACAGACTAACTCACTGCTCACTGCCAGTACTTTGATTCTGACCGGCTCCAATTTGACTCAGCCTTCCATCCTTCCAAGGCCAGTAAAATGAGGGCCCAGATTGTTGGGGGCAAGATGCTGACTCTGTAAACTGCTTAGAGAGGGCTGTAAAGCACTTTGAAACAGTATATACCATATTTTTCAGAGTATAAGACGTACCAGAGTATAAGACACACCAAAATTTAGGCAAATAAAAAAAAGTTTTTGCACTCTGCAGACCTACCCAAAACAATGAAAATGGGCCTGTTTTTTTGTCAAAAAAGGGCATGCATAACCTTTAGGAGGCTTCCAGATGGCTACTAGGGGCTGGGGGGACAAAAATGAGCAAAACCCACCCCATTTTTCACAAGAATGGGCTTGTTTTTTGTCAAAAAAAGGGCATGCATAGTCTTTAGGAGGTTTATAGAGTGCTCCTAGAAGCGGGGGGGGGGGGCAAAAATGAGCAAAAACCGGCCTTTTTTTCCCACTCATTTCTGCCCTCCCCAGTCCCCAGGAGCACTCTGGAAGTCTCCTAAAGGCTATGCATGGCCGTTTTTGCAAAGGAGGTGGGGTTTCGGGAAGCCAAAAATGCTGTATTCTGTGTATAAGATGCACCCAGATTTTCACCTTCTTTTTTTAGGGAAAAAGGTGCATCTTATAAACCAAAAATTATGGTGCCTAAGTCTAAGTGCTATTGCTATTGCTATAATACAGTATCTCTAACATAATATGCTAGGTTGATCTTCAAATTCTATGTTCTCTTTTAAAAATATGAAATGTCACTTCATCTCATTCTCCCTTGAATATGTTGTCCTTCTTCTTCTTCTCAACTTCCTCTTTACTACGTCAGATGTAGAGGGAGATTCTTCGGCTCAAGCATTGTTATTTGATCTTGTTGTAGTGTGGCTTTGATGCTGTCTCTCCATCTTCTGGGTCTCCCTCGTGTTCTTTGACCTTCTCCCATTGTTGTGTATGCCTTACATGGCATGGAATGCCAATCCAGGTGGGCAAACCACTTTGTTTGCTGTTTTTGTATGTAGTTTAAGATTGGTTCTATGCCAATTCTTTCTCTCCTGATCTCTCTTGATTTTATACCATTATGGAAGCTTTCTTCAAACATCCCATTCCCTGGTGACTAACTTCCACTTATGCTTATTTTATTTTATTTTTTTGCAACTGTCCATGTTTGGCACTAGTAAATAGGATGGGGATGAGTACTGCCTTGTGTTGTAGAAATGGGATTAGCCGTCCCAATACTTGGTTAGCCTTACTGCATCATATGTCAGACTATACTATCATTTCCAGAAATATTTACTCAATCTACTTCTCCCAATTTATTCCATAATTTGCTTGCACTGCGTTAGGACCATTACCGACTCGAACCCCCTGTCAATTTTAGGGCATTTCATGATCCTGCATGATTTATCAAAAGTTTTCTTTCTTTCTTTCTTTCTTTCTTTCTTTCTTTCTTTCTTTCTTTCTTTCTTCTTTCTTTCTTTCTTTCTTTCTTTCTTTCTTTCTTTCTGTCTTTCTTTCTTTCCCTTCCTCCTTCCTTCTCTCCCACCCTCTTTCTTTCTCTGTCCCTCTCTCCTTCTCTCCCTCTCTCCCTCCCTCCCTCTTTCTTTCTTTCTTTCTTTCTTTCTTTCTTTCTTTCTTTCTTTCTTTCTTTCTTTCTTTCTTTCCCTTCCTCCTTCCTTCTCTCCCACCCTCTTTCTTTCTCTGTCCCTCCCTCCTTCTCTCCCTCTCTCCCTCCCTCCCTCTTTCTTTCTTTCTTTCTTTCTTTCTTTCTTTCTTTCTTTCTTTCTTTCTTTCTTCTCTGTCTTTCTCACTCTCCCTCCCTCTTTCTTTCTTTCTTTCTCTGTCTCTCTTTTCCTCCCTCCATCTCTCCCTCCCTCTTTCTTTATTTCCCTTCCTCCCTCCTTCTCTCCCACCCTCTTTCTTTCTCTGTCTCTTTTTCCCTCCCCCCTTCTCTCCCACCCTCTATCTTTCTTCTTTCTTTCCCTTCCTCCCTCCTTCTCTCCCTTCCTCCCTCCTTCTCTCCCTCCCTCTATCTTTCTTTCTCTCCCCCTCCCTGCTTCTTTCTTTCTTTCTTTCTTTCTTTCTTTCTTTCTTTCTTTCTTTCTTTCTTTCTTTCTTTCTATCTCTATCTTTCTCTCCCTCCCTTTCTCCTTCTCTCCCTCCTCTTTCTTTCTCTGTCTCTCTCCCTTTCTTTCTTTCTTTCTTTCTTCATTGTTTTTTCTTGTCAAAATGGTACGCCTGCATAAAGTAAAGTTGTGCTCTACACACTGGTGCTCTTCACTTCATTCCACCACTTTTTTCTGGGTGGGACTGGAGTCTTCAGGATTGAACTAACGAGGCAGCTTCCTTTCAGTCTGTGGAAACGGAAGGCCCTCTGGCTCTCCAAAGAAGCTTCGGGGAGATGCTTTGCTTAAAGCATCACTCGAAGCAAAATATCTCCTTCAGGCTTTTGCCAACCTTACGGGATATTCTGCTTCCAGATATATTATTTCAGCTTAGCAACTTTGGAGGATATTTTCATTAAGTGAAAATAATTGTTTTCACCACAGTATGCCATAACATATAGAAGTTTTACTTTAAAAAAAAAAAAAGGTTCTCATTAAATGGAATACTAAACACCTCACCTATAATAATGGGAACTAAGTAGATTGCAAGAATTCAAGATGTGTGACCTAGATATCCTTAGCGTAACATTGACTTAAATTAACCAACTGGGAAAATGGAAAGCGGAGGGGGAAGGGTCTTTTTTCAGACTAATTTTTTTAGACTTCAGAAAAGTACACGACCACAGGTCAAAAACCAAAAGGGTAAAGAGTTTTGTTAACTAGCAGGAGATAACGGAGCAGTTTGTTACTAGAAGAAGTTTGGAACCAGATTTTTTTTTAAATAAGATTTTATTGGTAAAAAGAAAATACAACATCCATAACTTGTAAAAAACAATACAACTACATTTCGAGATATTCCCATACTATCAAATCATTATAAACATCAAAGGTTAGGTATCTTATTCCTTCCCTCCCTCTTCTCTTCCCTCATTTCTTCTTTTCCATACCCTTTTCTTCTCTCCCCCCTTACTTCCTTCTCCCCTGCCTTCCCTCCTTTCTTTTCTCCTTTCCTCCTTTCCTTCCCCCTCCTTTCCCTCCCTCGATCCCCCCTCCTTCTCACATACTTTCCCTCCTTCCCTTCCTCTTTCCCTCCTCCTTCCTTTTCTCTTAATCTCCCTCCTTTCCTCCCTCCTTCCTTCCTTCCTTCCTTCCTTTCAACTCTCCTTCTCTCTTTCTTTCCCTCCCTCTTTCCCTCTTTACTACCCTCTCCTCTTCCCTCCCTCCTTCCTCCCCCAGTTTCTTCTCTTTCTTCTCTCCTTCTTTCTTCCCACCTCCTTTCCCTTCTCTTCTTTCTCTTCCTCCTCCTTATCCTTCCCCCCTTCTTCTGCCTTTCCTGTTCCTCTCCTTTCTCCTCTCCATCCTGACTTCCCTACTGTCCTCCTTCCCTCCCCTCTAACCTTTGTTACATTTACATATTTTCCTCTGCTGAGGACAACCTGGTGGAACCAGATTTTAAAATCCCAAGTCCCAACTAACAAGGGAAGAGGGATGAGTTATTTTCCTGCTTTCCTTGATTTAATTTGAAAACTTGGGTGTTCCTCCTCACGCAGGCACTCTGTGTACAATTTTCCCAATATGCAGGATTCAAAAGATATTTCTGCTCAAATAACCTGCTGCCTTTTATGGAGTTTTGCGAGAACACTCACTTTTTCCCTGGGTTGGGTTCAAAAACAAAGCCTGTCACGCTGTTTGAAAAGTGCAGATGTCATTGTGCATGGCTTCAACCTATCAGGGAGGTCCAAAATCAGATTAACACAAGGGGATTTTCATGAAATCTATTTCTCATCCATCCCCGATGATTATGAATCCCACCTCTTGACACCACAACCTTTTCAAGTGGCTGTTTTGCTTTTAGGATGTTTTCATGATGAATGAGCTGCCTTGATACTGGCGGTTTTTATCTTTGTTTATGAAAACAGTTTCTAAAGCTGCACATTCAGTTACATAGCGTATGTTTCGGACTATAAGACACACCGGAGTATAAGACGCACCAAGATTTCGAAGAGGAAAACAAGAAAAAAATAGTCTTTGGCCTCCACACATCTGGCTTTTGCCCTCCCTGGCCTCCAGGAACACTCTGCACTCCTCCCAAATCCTCTGTGCATCCCATTTTTTTGTGAAAAACAGGCCCATTTTTGCCCTTCCCAGCCCCCAGGAGCACTCTGCAGGTCTACCAAACCCTCTACATGCCCCATTTTTGCAACATTTATTCTCCCTCTGAAGAAATTCAGAAATTCAATTTGTTGAGCTTAATAGTTGACTGTAGGTTTGAGGTCTATTTGATTTATATGCCGCCTTTCTCCCAAGGACTCAGGGCGGCGTACAACATTAAAAGAAACACATACTACAAAAGTTAAAAAGAAATTAAATAGGATATCCCCAAACCCAATTAAAATTAACAATGACACATTTTTTTAAAAAAAATAATTCAAATTAAAATTAACAATGATCAATAATTCATTTTGTTTTGTTCAGGCCAGGCTGGCTTGCTGGAAAAGCCAACTTTTTAGTGCGCGTCGGAAGGACCGGAGGTCGGGGATTATATGAAGCTCCGGGGGCAGCTCATTCCAGAGAGAAGGCGCTCCCACAGAGAAGGCTCTCCCCCTGGGGGTCACCAGTTGACACTGTCTGGCCGACGGCACCCTGAGGACGACTGTAACTTCTGTCAACTACTAATAAGAACATAAAGAAAGCAATTCATCTTCTGGCAAAGCCCTCTGAAGGCAAGTTCCAGCATTGCTCAATAGATGCTACTGGTAAACTTATAAGCAGGGTATATCTCACAACACCTTCTTGCACACTTTTTATCGCCACTAGTGCAGCTGTATTACTAGCAACCATTTGGACATTTATCTATCAGAAAGGGTGCATTGGAACACGCCTATTTGTGAAAAGCTGTATATAAAAATATTAAGATATTATACTTGGCATAGAGTCATAATCTTGGGTCAATACAACACTTTTCATTCAGGCAACCTACACTCTAAATTCTTAAGACTCTGGTGCATGAGTAACAGGCATTCTCAGGGGTGGGTTCTGGCAGAGACTACTGCCAGTTTACTCAGGGACGCACCCCATGCCTGTGCATGTTTGATGCACGCCGTACGCGCAGTACAACTAAAATTGCTCTGCGCCTGAGCAGAAGCAAAAAACAAGATGGCAGCACCTAGGACACCACCGGGGGAACTGGTTCAGGGGTGTGGCAGGCCTGGATCGCTGCGGGTTCCAGTAGCCAAGGCCCTCAAGCTACTACTAGTTCAGCCGAACCGGTCCGAAACGGTAGGAATCCACTACTGGATATTCTCTAAATAGCAGTAATAGCAGTAGACTTAGCCAAGGTGGCGCAGTGGTTAAATGCAGCACTGCAGGCTACTGCTAGATCAGCAGGTCAGCGGTTCAAATCTCACCGGCTCAGGGTTGACTCAGCCTTCCATCCTTCCGAGGTGGGTAAAATGAGGACCCAGATTGTTGGGGGCAATATGCTGACTCTCTGTAAACCGCTTAGAGAGGCCTGGAAGGCCTATGAAGCGGTATATAAGTCTACTGCTATTGCTAAATCTGGTTGTGAGGTGGGATGACCTATTTAACAGTGAGGTCATATGCCATCACATATCGATTTAAAGGGAACAGCAGGACGACGTTCAGGAATGTGTCTCCTGAAACATGTCTGTGGGATGCAGTTTCTAAAAGGAACTCCAACAACTTCAGGGACACGTCATCTCTGGGTATCTGGCAGGAAGTTCAACATGCCTCATAATCAAGGAGGTAAGCAGGGAAGAATTGCAATAGCAATAGCAGTTAGACTTCTATACCGCTTCATAGGGCTTTCAGCCCTCTCTAAGCGGTTTACAGAGTCAGCATATCGCCCCCACAGTCTGGGTCCTCATTTCACCCACCTCGGAAGGATGGAAGGCTGAGTCAACCCTGAGCCGGTGAGATTTGAACCGCTGAATTGCAGATAACAGTCAGCTGAAGTGGCCTGCAGTACTGCACCCTAACCACTGCGCCACCTCGGCTCTTAAGAATGTAGCAGCAAATAAGATAAAATGCTCAGCTGAATCCTGGGACTTTTGTCTTTTTGTGATTCCGTTTTGAAGTGAATGGTGAACACAGACTTTAATCTGAGTTGATGGAAAATGCTCCTCCATGGGAGTTTACTCAAACTGCTTTCCAAAAACTGGAAAAAGACCACACGGCCTTAATATCTGTTACCGCTTTTGGTGTTATGTATTCTGGAGAGCCTGAGACTTTTATACTGACTTGAGAGGAGGGGTGTGATCTATGTAATTTGCTTCACAATGCCAAAATTAATTTCCATTTCTCATCAGTAATTTTAATTGGAAATGAAGCCCAGCATTGCCAACGATAAAAATATCCTGGCAAGATATATTGCTTATATTTCTTTTAATATTTTAACTTTAATAAATAAAGCCAATCGATACGGAAATTGGAATTAATGAATGCATTTCCCTATATACATTTACAATGATCATTTGCCAAGCCGAAAAGGAAATCTATATGATTACATATGCAGACATGCTGTTAATTCATTAATAGTGTTTAAGGAGTTAGTCCAAATCCATCAAGCATCGTTTTGGTAGAACACTGATTTACATAAAAGGTAGCTGCACAAATGTGATGTTTTATAGTTATATAACTTGAGCACAATTTAAAGTTCCAATCACAAATACCATTACCTTCTGAGAGGACAAACTTTTTTTAAACTGTTGGTAGTGTCAATAGCACTTAGACTTATATACCACTTTGCAGTGTTTTACAGACCTCTCTAAGCAGTTTACAGAGTCAGCCTATTGCCCCCAACAATCTGGCTCCTCATTTTACCGACTTCAGAAGGATGGAAGGCAGAGTCAACCTTGAGCCAGTTAGGTTCAAACTACTGACAGTGGGCAGAATTAGCCTGCAATACTGCATTCTAACCACTTGTGCCACCACGGCTCTGTAGCCAGGTTTAAATCCCTATTTGCTGAATTGTATCCATTCAGTCTCTCCAACATATACATGTTTCAGCGCTCATAATTAACTATATATTTACAAAGGAGAGACAGAACTTCACCTCTACAACAATTCAGAGCCATGGTGGTGCAGTGGTTAAATGCAGCACTGTAGGCTACTTCAGCTGACTGCAGTTCTGCAGTTCGGCTGTTCAAATCTCACCAGCTCAGGGTTGACTCAGCCTTCCATCCTTCCGAGGTGGGTAAAATGAGGACCCGGATTGTTGTTGGGGGCAATATGCTGACTCTGTAAACCGCTTAGAGGGCTGAAAGCCCTATGAAGCGGTATATAAATCTAACAGCTATTGCTATTGCTAATTTAATAATCAGATTAAAAGTGTAATTTGCTGTTGTGCATCCTGTTTTTCTTTTTGACTAAATGTCAACATTTTTATTCAGAAGAATGGTTACAACTATAATGATTCATCCCACAGTCAGCCAGATGTTCACACTGGATTTGGAATTTCTTTGAATCCTTCCCAAGGACCAGGAATAGGCAGATATTGTTGTTTGATAATGTTAAAGATATTGTCTCAGGATGTAAGCTGTTAAAAAAATGTTCTTGTTGAATTGGGCATGATGTGGGCTCTCTCTCAACACATATACACTGTTAGGGTTCCAAGTAACATCCCCATAGCAAACACATCTCTGAGGCAGGCAATTTCCTCAAAGAATAGGTTGATTGAGTATGTCTCATCGGCACAGGCTGGTGAAAACTGACTCTGATTCTTCCCGCCATTTTCACCTAATTTAAAGTAAGAGTTTGTCATTTCTCAAAACAATCAGTCACATGGTCCAATCAGGATGCTGTCCAGTTGCTAGGTGACTCCAGCCCCCTCCTTCCAAGCACCTTCAGGAATGCCCTTGGTTCCCAAGAGAAAGTATTTTGTTTTGACTACAACACTCCAACTATTTCCATTCCCCTCTCCCTACTCCTTCTCCTCCAGTGTATCAGCACTGAAGTCTCCAAATGGCCTCAGTCATGCCAGTTTCAGGGCTGACATAAACATCCCACAATTGAGAACTGAGGTGGCACAGTGGTTAGAGTGCAATACTGCAGGCTAGTTCAGCTGACTGCTAGTTTGGCAGTTCGGCTGTTCAAATCTCACCGGCTCAGGGTTGACTCAGCCTTCCATCCTTCCGAGGTGGGTGAAATGAGGACCCGGATTGTTGTTGGGGGCAATATGCTGACTCTGTAAACCGCTTAGAGAGGGCTGAAAGCCCTATGAAGCGGTATATAAGTCTAACTGCTATTGCTATTGTTATTACACATTGCATTTTGGTAATACAAGTAGTTGACGTTCCTTATTCTCAACAATGAAGAATTGACATGGAATTGCATTACAGCCAGTCATAAAATACATGTACAGGTAGTCCTCCATTTACAACAGTCCATTTAGTGACGATTCAAAGTTACAACATCACTGAAAAAGGTAACAGTTTTTAACACTGACAACCATGGCAGCATCCCCAGAGTCACATGATCAGAATTTAGACACTTGGTAACCGGCTTATACTTATGACGGTTCCAGGGTCCCAGGATCGCGTGATCACCTTTTGTGACAAGCAAAGTCAATAGGGAATCCAGATTCGCTTAACAACAGTGTTGCTAACTTAAAAATTGCAGCGATTCACTTAACAACAATGGCAAGAAAGGTCGTGAAATGGGGACGAACTCACTTAACTCGCTTAGCAACAGAAAATTGAGGCTCAATTGTGATCGTAAGCCGAGGGCTACCTGTATTATATTTGTTGTTCAATTTAATGTATTTCCATTGTTCCTGAATTCAGCCTGATTCTACACACGCTCAAACACAAACACACAGACTTTTTTTAACCGGCTAATGCAGTATTAGAGAATCATACATCCTCTCCATAATGACAGTTTGACAATGTAATCAGGTAAGTTGATCTATCAGTGAAAATGTGTGGTGATGATGGATTGTTGCTGGATAATGCTGACCATTGTGAATGGCAGCTGTGTTCTTCAATGCCTTAATAAAATATTTCATTCAGAATCTGCGGCTTTGAAAGGCCTGATATCAAGGCAGACAGCACGAGGGTCTATGCAGTATAGATCCTGAGGAAATATTAGGACTTCTGCTTATTTCCAACCACCATCCTACATTTTTTTACCATCTGAGTGGAAGCCTTCTCTAGCAAGGCAGAACATTACGTTTTGGAGCTGTGCTTCTTTGGGATTTGACTGATCCCAGACCAATTCTTTTTGAAACGGGATCTATTAAGGCTGGGTAAGACTGACAGCAGTGAAGGCCGAGCGGCTTTATTCCAGCTCAGTAGCGAATACTTTAAGAACAGCAGTATTGAAAAGGACCCACATTGGGTTAGTGTGTGTGTGTGTATCTTTTTTCTTTTTATGTTGCTCTTCAAAATCCTTTAGGGAAATCCAGCTGGTCTGTTGCTCCTTGTATCGGTCATAGCTATATAAAAGTAGCTGAGGGGGGGAAAAAAAGGAGGTTTTCTTTGTGCCTTTGTAACTTTCAGGGTGCCTTCATTTTCTCTGCACACCTTGTCTTTCCTGTGAATAGTCTCTTCTCTCCTGCCCCTCCCCTGTTGTTGCAGGGGCTGTGACTTTTGCAAGCTTTTTAAAACCCTCACGGCAGCATATGGTACAATTGTGGTGTTGCAGTGTCACTCCCCCTCCTTCCGCTCTTTGGGTTTCAGGAATGGAAGATCAGCTCATCCAGTGTGTTTCCTAGGATATATACTCACTCACTCTCTCTCTCTCTCTCTCTCTCTCTCTCTCTCTCTCTCTCTCTCTCTCTCTCTCTCTCTCTCTCTCTCCTCCCTCCCTCCCTCCCTCCCTCCCTCCCTCCCTCCCTCCCTCCCTCCCTATCTATCTATCTATCTATCTATCTCTATCTCTATCTCTATCTCTATCTCTATCTCTATCTCTATCTCTATCTCTATCTCTCTCTATCTCTATCTCTATCTCTATCTATCTATCTCTATCTCTATCTCTATCTCTATCTCTATCTCTATCTCTATCTCTATCTCTATCCTATCTATCTATCTATCTATCTATCTATCTATCTATCTATCTATCTATCTATCTATCTATCTATCTATCTTGTAGTCAAATAGCAGCAAAACATACAGATAGTTCTCACTTCATTTAGTGACTGTTCAAATTTACAACAGCACTGAGAAAAAGTGACTTATGACCATTTTTCAGTTATGACCAGCAGTGGGTTCCTACCGGTTCAGACCGGTTCAGGTGTTAAAAGAGCCGAGGTGGCGCAGTGGTTAAATGCAGCACTGCAGGCTACTTCAGCTGACTGCTATCTACAGTTCGGCTGTTCAAATCTCACCGGCTCAAGGTTGACTCAGCCTTCCATCCTTCCGAGGTGGGTAAAATGAGGACCCGGATTGTTTTTGGGGGCGATATGCTGACTCTGTAAACCGCTTAGAGAGGGCTCAAAGCCCTATGAAGCGGTATATAAGTCTAACTGCTATTGCTATTGCTATTGCTACTGGTAGTAGTTTGGCGGCCTGGGTCACTGGAACAGGCAGCCATGCCCCTGAAGTGGTTCTCCCGGGGGTGCCATAGGCACCGCCATCTTTTTTTGCTTCTGCGCATGCCCAGCACACCCCTGAGCAAACCAGCAGGAGTCTGTGCCAGAACCCACCCCTGGTTAAAGCCATTGCAACATCCCCAATACTCATATGATTAAAGTTCAGATGTTGGGTGACTGCTTCATATTTATGACTGTTGCAGTGCCCTGAAGTCCTGCGATCACCTTTCGTGGCTTCCTGATAAGCAAAATCAATAGGAAAGCCAGATTCGCTTAACAACTAACTTAACAACTGCAGTGATTCACTCAACAACAGTGGCAAGAAAGGTTGTAAAATGGGTCAAAATTCACTCAACTATCTCAACTAGATGTTGGGCTCAATTGTGGTTTTAAGTCAAGGACTACTTGTATTGAAGATTTCAAGGGTCACCAAAAAGAGTCTAATAGCCATTGACTTAACGTTGCCTCCTCCCATTATACTTCATTAATGTTCTGCTGCACAGCTAATTTGCACTAATTTTATTTTCTGGGAGAGGAATTCCCATGAAAAATTACAAAAGGAATAACAATAGCAATAGCAGTAGACTTATATACCGCTTCATAGGCCTTTCAGGCCTCTCTAAGCAGTTTACAGAGAGTCAGCATATTGCCCCCAACAATCTGGGTCCTCATTTTACCCACCTCGGAAGGATGGAAGGCTGAGTCAACCCTGAGCTGGTGAGATTTGAACCGCTGACCTGCTGATCTAGCAGTAGCCTGCAGTGCTGCATTTAACCACTGCGCCACCTTGGCTCCTTGGAAGAACCTTGGAAGAACTTTATGGAATGTCAGACGACAGCAGGGGTACCAAACTGATGGCCTGTGGCCTGGATTCATCATGCGTAGGCCACACTCACCCCAGATTTACAAAGGGGAAAATGTTGTGATACATCATGTGACACCAACGTGACGTGGCGAGTTTGATACCCGTGGACTACTACATGTGGGATGCCATCTTAGGAAAAAAAACAAAGATTGGTACTTTATTTAGTATATTGATAATCCGCTTTCTTCCAATGCAGTTGAGGTCTCTCCCCAGCTTTGCCCCACTCATCCATACAATAGTGAGAATGAGTGGGGTGTAATTATTTGAAGGGTTTTAAATGATGAGTGTTGCTAGACCAAGATTTGAACGTATCCTTATCCAAAGGCTTCATCACTGTGCCTCGTTTTAATAGTACTCTGAATGAGATTCCTTAATGAAGGTTATCAAATGGCATCAGTGTTTCAGAATGTCATCAAAACTGCAAACACAGCAAATTTAAGCAGGCTAATTAGAGGAATCTCTGCAACAGGAAGCTGAGTAGATATCATGTTCTTAATTCATCATGATGGAAACAGATACTTGTCCTGTCTCTGCTCTCATATGGACTCAGCTGTAATTGCAGTTGTTCAATTACAGGGAGTTAAATAGGGCTACAACCTTACCTGAGCTCTTACTCACACAAACCAGGCGAGGCATTAGCCATTGATTGGCTAGAACTGAGCTAACCTATGAAATAATTTTGTTGCTAAGTGATTTGTTCATTGGCCGAAGTCCCCTTTGCTTACCTCTTAAGTAGGCCAAGCGCTGTACATCTTGTATCACCACTGGGATTGTGACAAAGATAATGTTAAACAACAACAACAACAACAACAACAACAACAACAACAAAACCAATAAACTTCTGTTGGTCTGGAAAAGACAAAATGCAAGTTTGTATTGTCAGCTACCTAGGTTGGGTGAAACTTTCTTCTATTCCAAGAACAATAAAATGCTATTCATTCTGGAGAGGACAGATGTCCAAATCAATGATGGGAATGGTTGACCTCTCTGAATAGTTATGTTCTCTTGTATATTCCTGCCAAAGAATTGATGCTTTGGAATTGTGGTGTTGGAGAAGACTCTTGAAAGTCCCTTGGACTGCAAGGAGATCAAATCAGTCCATCCTAAAGGAAATCAACCCAGATTGTGTTTGGAAGCTGAAGCTCAAATAATTTGGCCACCAAGTGAGAAGAGAGGACTCCTTGGAAAAGACCCCAATGTTTGGGAAGACAGAGGGCCAAAGAAGAAGGGGATGGCAGAGGATGAGATGGCCAGATAGTGTCATGAACATGAATTTGGGAAAACTCCAGGAGACAGTGGCTGGTATGTGATGGCCCATGGGGTCATGAAGAGCTGTGCATCACTTAGTAACCAAACAATTTTTATATTCCATATTGTCCACTTGGAATGCAGTTTTCTAAATTGACTATACAGCTTTCTCCAACCTGATGTTTTCCCCAAGGCACTGGTACGCCCGTACCGGGGTGTACCGCCTGCAACCCACCACTGCATCACAGTTATGATACCTCCCCATCATTTCCCCCCTCTTATTTTCCATATCATTGCCCAGCCATATAAATTTGAGATTTTGGTTCAGCTTTTGCTACCTCTCTGTTCTGGTGGATATTTGAGAGTACCATCTGCCTTTCTAACCCAGTTTCAAATCCCGCGATGGACAAACTCAAAATCACCTCAGTGTAATCTGGAATACCATCCTGGATCTTCTAGCCAACCATGATGAATGTTTTGAAGTTATTTGTTTCACAAAGGACTCAAGTTTCCTGTGTAGTGAGTGCATTGAAGCTTTGAATTAGTGATGGAAAAGTGGGCTTCAGTTAACAAATTATTAGCAGGTTGATTATTTTGAAATGTTTAATTTCAAAATTAAATGGGAGCATGGAGCAGGATTGCTGATAGAAATGGATTATTAATGGTGAATATGATGACTGTTAATAGGATTGTTGAATTTTGAATTATAGGGAAATAAACGCTAACATTTCTTTCATCGCATTTTCACAAGCGTGTGGTTTATTTTTTTACAGTCCATATAGAAACCATTCTTACATTCCTAAACATTCTTCCTGAAATATTTATAACTGTACAGTTTCCCAATACTTGTATCTTTCAGTTTTCTGTAATAAAATACAGTTTTCTATATTTTTGCTGCTATATTCCTTTTTCTGCCATTTTCTTTGGCACATATATTTTTGTATACAACAACAACAACAACAACAACACACACACACAAACACACACACATCGTCCATCTATCTATCTATCTATCTATCTATCTATCTATCTATCTATCTATCTATCTATCTATCTATCTATCTATCTATCTATATATCTATCCATCTATCCATCTATCCATCTATCCATCTATCCATCTATCCATCTATCCATCTATCCATCTATCCATCTATCCATCTATCCATCTATCCATCTATCCATCCATCCATCCATCCATCCATCCATCCATCCATCCATCCATCCATCCATCCATCCATCCTTTGGAACTATTTTGAAAAATTCAGAAAAGTATAAAACACCAGAATTAATTGTGTTTTTGCTTTTAAAAAAAATATGTTTATGGTCATTTAACATAAATGTTATCCTATTAGTAGGTTTGCTCAGAGAATGGTTATTTTGAAACGAATTGAATTAATAGGCACCAATAATTTTCCTTTTCCTTCCCTTTCTTTGCTAAATGTTATCCTATTAGTAGGTTTGCTAGGAGAATGGTTATTTTGAAACGAATTGAATTAATAGGCACCAATAAGCAGATTAATTTTCCTTTTCCTTCACTTTCTTTGCTATGAAAAATAAGATTAAGTTCACAAAAAATCATTTAGTTTCTTCTCTTGGCTGTAAGATAAAGATGTATATTGTTTTTGACTGTGATATTAAAACTGATAATATGTCATACATGAGATATGAGGTATGTCAAGTGGATAAAGAAATGATTCCATCACTTAGGATTCTCTTTTTTTCTCTCCCTCTTATATCTCTGGAACTATGATCTGATATTTCTTACGTCCTTTGGTATAGTTTGCAATAAGAGAGAAAATACTCTTTTTCACCTTTTCTTTTAGATATTAAAATGATAAGCTTTTCTAATAAATGTGCCACATTTTCTGAGAAGTCACAGTGTGATACATTGGAATTTCACCCCCCCCATCCAATATTTCTGATGTTATATACTAAAATACATAACCTACTCATTTTCCACACAGCATTCCTTTTTTTCCTTATCAAAATATTGCCCTACTATGTTTGCTTATATAACATAATTCTGCTTTCCATATGTTCATAATGATTTTCAACACTCTTCTTTAATTTGCCTTTTATTTTACCAAAAAGGCACATGAAAAAAGAAATATCAAAACATATTAGGCTTTATACAAATAATACATCCTGGTTTTTAAACAAGATTTTGTTGAATAGTCTAATTTTAGGATCATAAGAAATATTCTTAATGATCTTTAAGAGCTATGGTTTTTAATATTTTAATGTAGGTTATTCCAACAACTGTTTCGGAAACCTTGAAAATGACTAATATCTGTACTGCTAATATTTTTTTAATTGTTGGGAGTATGGGTAGAATTATGAAGAAAGCATGCTGAGCCAATTCCTTTCCTTCTGACCCAGCTCTTTTGATAGTTTTAACTTCTCAAATTTGGCTGGAGCCCTGCTAAATTAAAGAATGAATAAAAAGACGTCTTAAAAAGGAAAGAGGAGGGGGCAGAGCAATTGAAGTTTATATGGTCAAACCAAACTCAGCAGAAGCGGCCCAGGAGGGAGATTAAAAATTAAGCATCGGAGTAGAGAAGGTTCAGATTTTGACTCAATATAATGTACGACGAAGCAATTTTAAACAAGAGTTGAAGGTGAAATGGCACAATACAAATGAAAAAAGGCAACAGCTCGAGCACAAATACATCCATGGCACTTCAACAAACATGTCGAACCTCCTAACCCAACACCCGAAGAAAGAATCAGGCCTTCAGATCTATTTAACACATGACAAAATTGGGTCAACGTGAACCTTTGAGAAGATAATGTTCCAGATAGCAAGTTCTGTGATAGAGAAGGACTGGCTCCCCTCTGATGACCTTACTTCAATGGTGAGACCATTTGATAGTACTAGATGGGCAGAAACAAAGGTAGAAAGGGGGTCCCTGCACTTTGAATTGTACCTGGAAGCTTATCAGTCAGTAGTGCAGTTGACACAACAAAGGTGATGCATGGATATACTTAGGTGTGTCCATCATGGCCTGTGCTGCTGCATTCTGGACCAGCTGAACTTCCCAAGTGATCTTCAGTGACAGCTCCGTGTCAACTGTTGTCAGGATTAAGACTAAGCCTTAAAAGACCTTGACAGCATCTCTATATCAGTCTCCAGTCTAGACATACAACTGGGTGTCAACAGCATACTGATGATACCTGATTCTGTATCAACAGATGAGCTTCTGCAGCAGCTTCGTCAAAATGTCAAATGGAAGAGTGAAAGCACTGAGTCTTGTGAAACTCTGCAAGTTGGATGTCTCAGGCACAACCCCTCCATTTAATCAACTGAAAGTGGTTGTGTAGACTCCTAATCCTCACAATTGATCCAGGATCCAGGTCTTGAAGAGATGAAGTAGGATCATGATCATTGCACTACAACTGCTCCACGTCTTTGGGAGAGAATCAACAAGCACAACCTTATTTATTTATTTATTTATTCATTCATTCATTTAAGTAATTTATTCCCCCACCCCATCAGAGGCATCATAATATAGAGATCACTGAGTCTGTGTACTATGGGCCAGCTTGAAACCCAAATGAAAAGTATCCAAGACCATCCAAATCTTCCATGGAGCCTCTGAAGCTTCAATCTGACCAAACTGTCCTAAAAAACGTTGGAAACCGGACAAAACATTGGGGTTGAACAGTGGTTTCTTGATGACTACGGAGATACAAAACCACTTGGAGGTTACGTTCAAACAAATTAATAAACAACTTAAAGAAATGCTTAATCAAATATTACAAGTCATCAAGACCGCTAGCAAAACACATAGCATTGCTATTGGGAAAGTTCACAAAGCTATTACAAACATTAGACTGCATTTGGCAGATGTTGTTCTGTCCCAAGCCTCTACAATATATACGGACGCAGACTTGGCTGTCTGCCACAACTAAGGAGAGAGATAAGCAACCCCTTGGCTGGGAGTCCAGAAAGCTATCTCTATGGAACAAGGCTTGAACTCACAAAATTCTCTCAATCTTTCTTTACGGCTGGATCAGTAAATTGTTCTTTCCTGCAAAATTCCCCTCCCGTTGCCCCGGGAGGAACCAATCAGTAGCCACCTATTCCTATTTCCTTCTGTGACCCGTTTTCTAAAGCTGATCCCTCCTCCTTGCAGCCCTATGCATACGTACATTAGGGACAGCCTCCCTCGGTTCTTCCTCACTGCTCCCAGACTCAAACACCACCTGGTGGCCAACAGGCCTCTCTAGTCCCTGCTCTGACTCCGAACACCCCCCAGAGTCTTCCTCAGCCTCCAGGGCAGTCCCATAGTGTTAATCACTGTCATATTCCACCAACAGCTCAGCCTGTTGGGCCACAACAGATGTCCAGGACTGAAACAGAAGAGACCATTTGAGATTTAAGTATATCTGAGTGGAGAATGTAATACAGACTGATATAACTAGATGTCTTATCTCTTCTTCCTTATGGCTGCTTACCTTTTGCTTTCAGACAAACATGCCCATAGGGGCTTTTTCTCTCCTAGACTCACAAAAATGCAAACTTTAAGAGATGCAGTAACAAGATTTGTAAAATCTTGTGTAAAATAAATGTGTCAAGACCTTGTCATCTGGAAAAGGTAAATTGGGATGGAGCTTTCAAGATCATAGCCCAGTTTTGATATAGAGAAGGAAGACATTTAAAGCATTCCCTAAATAATTATTTAGTGAAGAAGAGAAATATTGTACAAATAGGACTTTCCTTTTACACTAGTTATATTTAAACCATGAGGAAGATTAGATAAAAGAACATTTAGTACAGTGTTTCTCAACCTTGGCAACTTGAAGATGAAGTTTTATTTATTTTATTTATATGCCGCCCTATTCCCTAAAGGGACTCAGCATTCGCTGGCTGGGGAATTCTGGGAGTTGAAGTCCAGACATCTTCAAGTTGCCAAGGTTGAGAAACACTGATTTAGTAGCTTGAGAAACATAAATATATTGAATTTTCTAGAATATGAATTCAAGCTCGGTTAGGATCTAATTGAGGGGAAAAAAATAAGGAGAGCAGCGAAAGACTTCATTAAAGCTTAGGTAAAGGTTCCCCTCACAATATGCGCTAGTTGTTCCCAACTCTAGGGGGCATCTCCGTTTCAAAGCCAAGAGCCAGCGCTGTCCGAAGACGTCTCTGTGGTCATGTGGCCGGCATGACTAAACGTCGAAGGCGCACGGAATACTGTTATCTTCCCACCAAAGGTGGTTCCTATTTTTCTACTTGCATTTTTTACGTGCTTTCGAACTGCTAGGTTGGCAGAAGCTGGGACAAGTCACGGGGGCTCAATCTATTTGAATGGCTGACCTTTCTGATCGACAAGCTCAATGTCTTAGCTACTGACTAATATGTCCCTTCATTAAAACTTAGGTAGGTAAATAATTGACTGAGAAAAAAAAGGCATAGCAACTTCCATGCCATGTTAGACCATTGAAATTTCTAGCCAGATGCTACTCATATATAGGAATGAAATGCAGAATATCTCTGCAAGAGTTACACTGTACATGTAAAATAATAAAAAAAAAGTAATGGTATCTCACATATATTGTACCACTGATGTCAGAAAAACCCCAAGCAGCTTTTTCTTAATTTGGATTATTTCAATTGTCTTTTAACCACATTCTTGTCACATACAATTGAGATTTTATGGAAGCTCTGAGTGTTTTTGTTCAGTTACCTACCAGGTGACCCTTGTGCAATTTTTTTTTTTTTAGAATTAAGATCCCGACATGTAATTAGATTTTTAAAAAAGTATTTTCCAATGTATCTATAAATTCTCAAAGTACAAAATATTTTAACTCCAAGAAGATTAACTTTTCAATCTCCTTAGCAAGTAAACTATTTTTGACTAATGCAATAATTATAATTCTGAAGGCTAGGTAAGTGCTTAATGAAACAGGCCAGCCTTTCATTAAGAAACCAAGCTTTGTTAATATTTTCTATTATTCAGTATAAAACACATTTGCAGAGGATTATCCAAACTGTTTTCCTTCAGATACCTTTCTTGTATGCTCTTAATTCTCAGCAAGGTGCTTGCAGGTGTTAAAGTACCATGGGCACCACCCACGGTGACCCTTATCTAATATAACTTAAGATTCTTTTAGGATATTTAAAAATAAAAAAAACAGAAAAGGAAGTTCGTCTCCTGAAAAATCAAACCTAAACCAAATCTTAATTTGCAAGAAAAGTTTTGGTTCTTTTGGAACCATTTTATTTTCTTGGAATGGAGGCAATGGTGGCACAGTGGTTAGAGTGCAGCACTGCAGGCTATTTCAGCTGACTGCAGTTCAGCAGTTCGGCGGTTCAAATCTCACCGGCTCAAGGTTGAACCAGTCCGAACCTGTAGGAACCCATCACTGCCCTGAAGAGCCGAGGTGGCGCAGTGGTTAGAGTGCAGTACTTCAGCTGACTGTTAGCTGCAGTTCAGCGGTTCAAATCTCACCGGCTCAGGGTTAACTCAGCCTTCCATCCTTCCGAGGTGGGTAAAATGAGGACCCGGATTGTTGTTGGGGGCGATATGCTGACTCTGTAAACCGCTTAGAGAGGGCTGAAAGCCCTATGAAGCGGTATATAAGTCTAACTGCTATTGCTATTGCTATTGCTATTGCCCTACATATAGCAACAATCATCCAAAGTTGAGATCCTATGCCTAAAATATGCTTTCGTGTTTTATGTTTACAGATTTATTGAGGAAACGAAAGGCCACTAAAAAAGAGATCTCATTCACAGCAAAGTAAGGGCTTAACTTTAAAGTGTTAAAAAGGAAGCAGGCCTGTCCTCTTTTTATGTTCTGAAATACGGCTGATTCACAATACAAGGCAGGCAAATTCATATTGTGAAGCAGATAGATGTGAATAGCAAGACACAAAGCAGAGGTTATTAATGAGCTTCAAAAGCAAAGGATCGGTTTATGAAAGCATCGCTCCAGAGGAGGTCAGCCAATTTCTGAGATAATTACGATTTCCAGACAGAAAGGACAGAAACAATCACGTTCTCATCACAAGTGTAGACTTAAAAGTTGTTTTTTTTAAAAAAAACCTTTTTTGATATTTCTGGTGCAGAAAACATTACTTTCTAACAATCTGCTATTTCTTCTACACTTTTTTTAAAGTAACATAAATATTTTAAGAGCAGAGTCCACCAAAATAATTTACTTACAAAAATATATGGACACATGTTTATAAGTGTGAGAGAGAGACACCTTATTCAAAAGGGACAAAGAATCGTAATGGAACTCTATTCTTTCTGTCTTCTATCTGTCTGTCTGTCTCTCTGCCTGCCTGCCTGCCTGCCTGCCTGCCTGCCTACCTACCTACCTACCTACCTACCTACCTACCTACCTACCTCTGTCTGTCTGTCTGTCCATCTGAGTTAATTTAAAATAATAACAATAAACTTTTGTTTATTGTTTTGTTTACCTTTTTTGTTTTTTTGGATAACATTTTATCTTTTAATATTGAACATGATGCATTTTTGTTCTTAGCATGTAGTATCTTTTGTGGTAAATGTTCAAAAAGTAGAAACAATAAATTATCAGAAGGGAAAACTGTCAGTTCACAAATTCATACATATCTGTCTGCGTCTGTCTGTCTGTCTATCTCAGTGTTTCTCAACCTTGGCAACTTGAAGATGTCTGGACTTCAACTCCCAGAATTCCCCAGCCAGCATTCGCTGGCTGGGGAATTCTGGGAGTTGAAGTCCAGACATCTTCAAGTTGCCAAGGTTGAGAAACACTGGTCTATCTTCTTTGTTGCCCGTCTTGTCTAATATTATGAACCTACATCTTGTAATCACCAAAGATCAAAGCAGGGATCTCTTTCACTTTAAAAAGAAATAAAAATCTAATGCATTGATGACCCACAAAACAACCCCGAACAGGCAGCGTAATAGGAAAGCAAAGCCAGTGCACAACATTTTCTTATTTGAAGCACCAGCAGCAAAATTGCCCGCAATACAAAATGTCTCTGGGAAGCCATTCGTGATGTCATACATTGTTTCTGGGGATTTAAAAGGGTGCTCTTTATTTGAAGCTGCTGCAATCAACACTTTGTCAATGGGAGCTGTGATTTCCCCAAGCAATATGCTAATGCGTTTTACATTAGCGCTAATGACAGGTTTGTAGCTGGGAGCTCCTAGGGAAATTTCTACCTTCTATCAGTTTGGAATCTAGGATACTAGCACACTGCGTAGCATCAAATCACGCTAGACGATCAGCATCGGCACCGGGGAGCTGGTTATCTAACCAGAGGGCCTACTTTGACAGGACAAGATATGGGGATGGACCCAGGGAGAGCTTGTAAATGTATTATTACTTGTTTATTTGTCTCATTTACACCCTGTTGCAGTGCCAAAGGACCCTGGGCAGTTCGTGGAGATAGAAATACCCAAATATCTACAATCAGATTAAAACTTAATATAGAAATATATAAATGCACACCCAACAAAAGGCTATTTTGTCAGTCTTGGCTCTAATAATATCACCATAGAGAGTCTTCTCTAAGTGTTAGCAGTTAGCAATAGCAGTTAGACTTATATACCGCTTCATAGGGCTTTCAGCCCTCTCTAAGCGGTTTACAGAGTCAGCATATCGCCCCCACAGTCTGGGTCCTCATTTCACCCACCTCGGAAGGATGGAAGGCTGAGTCAACCTTGAGCCAGTGAGATTTGAACCGCTGAACTGCAGATAACAGTCAGCTGAAGTGGCCTGCAGTAGTGCACCCTAACCACTGCGCCACCTCATGTTGTGCCTTGAGCTAATTCCGAAAGTAATTCAAGTGGGAGTGAACCTAATCTCTCTTGTTTAAGCAGTAGTTGTGAGTCCAGAAGAACTTTCATGTCAGAGACCTGTTCCAGCAGATCAAGAGATGCCACTAGGAGAGACAAAACACTCTGGGGTTCAATTATTAGAATGTTTCTTTCTTGGTATATCAGTGAAGTCAGCAAAAATGCTAAAGCTCCTGCCCCTATTTATCTGCAGAGGTAGGTGGATTGAGAAAGAGGAACTAGCCAGCTGATTTTCAAGACTAAGGGAGGCCTAGAAACTGGTTTTCCCAGTTACAATGGATGGCTGTGAAAGTTGGACCATAACAAAGGCTGAGCGCCAAAGAATGGAGGCCTTTGAACTATGGTGCTGGAGAAGACTCCTGTGAGTCCATTGGACTGCAAGGTGATCCAACCGGTCAGTCCTAGAGGAGATCAACCCTGACTGTTCTTTAGAAGGCTCTTGAGATGAAACTCAAATATTTTGGCCACCAAATGAGAAGGAAAGACTCACTGAGAAGAGCCCAATGCTGAGAAAGATTGAGGGCAAAAGAAGAAGGAGACGGCAGGGAATGAAGTGGCTGGATAGAGTCACTGAAGCAGTCGGCGTGAGCTTAAATGGTCTCCAGAAAATGGTAGAGGACAGGAAGGCCTGGAGGAAGGTTGCCCATGGGGTTGTGATGGGTCAGGAATGATTTTGCAACTAACAACAACATCAACAGAATTCAAAGTTCTTATACCAAACTGGCTCTCTTTCACCCAGTTCCTCACAGCCTCTCAGCAATGGAACAGAACTTCTACAACATGAGCAATCTGGCCTGAAGTTATGATTTAAAGATCAGGACAATAAGAATATTGATGATATTGAATGCCAAGCTGTTGGATGACTTCATCTAGGTCAGTGTTTCTCAACCTTGGCAACTTGAAGATGTCCGGACTTCAACTCCCAGAATTCCCCAGCCAGCATTCGCTGGCTGGGGAATTCTGGGAGTTGAAGTCCAGACATCTTCAAGTTGTCAAGGTTGAGAAACACTGATCTAGGTGCTAAATAGAAACGGAGAGGATTGAGCTCTGCAGCATTCTACCAGGGAGCAACTAACAGGTCAATGTCTTCTCCTTCCATCCCATCAACTGAAAACTTCCAGTGAGGAATTAACCACTGCCAAAGAATATCTCCTACCTCCAACCCTGGTAAATGCCACAATTCATGGAATCGAAGGACACTGAAAGGTCTACAAGAAGCTCATCTCATATTTTTCTTATTCAGGTCCCAACAGAGTCACCCACTGGTGCACCAGAGGTGATATTCAGCCAGTTTCTCACAGTTTCTGGAGAACCGGTAGTGGAAATTTTGAGCAGTTCGGAGAACCAGCAAATAGGCTGGCCCCACTCCCGCTACCTCCCAGCCTCCCAGCTAAGAGCCGAGGTGGCGCAGTGGTTAAATGCAGCACTGCAGGCTACATCAGCTGACTGCAGTTCCGCAGTTCGTCTGTTCAAATCTCACCGGCTCAGGGTTGACTCAGCCTTCCATCCTTCCGAGGTGGGTGAAATGAGGACCCGGATTGTTGTTGGGGGCAATATGCTGACTCTGTAAACCGCTTAGAGAGGGCCCTATGAAGCAGTATATAAGTCTAACTGCTATTGCTATTGCTATTGATCTTCTTTTGTTACCCTGAACAGGAGAACGGAGCTGGAAAGCAGGTTAGTGGGGTGGGGAGGGAATGGGGATTTTGTAGTATCCTTCCCCTGCCACACTCCAAAAAGCCATGCCCACAAAGCCACATCGTGCCATGCCCACAGAGCCACACCCACAGAAACGGTAGTAAAAACATTTGAACCCAACCCCTGTAGTGCACCCAATGCTTTCTCTTGACTCCTGTCCAGGTATGAACCCTGACTGAAGATTATTTTGTTTCCTCTATTGCTCCGTAGCTGATTTCCCACCACTCCCCATCAATGTCTCAACAAGCTTGCCTTGAAAAGGAAAGTTGGAGACTAAGCAGTACTTGTCACATCTAAGGAAGCCTCTTAATGAACACTTGCATCACAGCTGAGGTGACGCAGTGGTTAGAGTGCAGTACTGCAGGCCACTTCAGCTGACTGTTATTTGCAGTTCGGTGGTTCAAATCTCACCGGCTCAGGGTCGACTCAGCCTTCCATCCTTCCGAGGTGGGTAAAATGAGGACCCAGACTGTGGGGGCGATATGCTGACTCTGTAAACCACTTAGAGAGGGCTGAAAGCCCTATGAAGCGGTATATAAGTCTAACTGCTATTGCTATTGCTATTCCTTTAAGGATGTCAAGGGATGCTAAAATAAAAATCTCTTAGATCCAGTCAACTACCTCCCCTACCCCTCTTCCACACACCCGTTTGATGAAACTGAGAAGAGCCAGGATCCATCCTAAAGGGACAGAGGCATCCTAGACACCCACCTATCCAATTTATTGGAGGCCACATGACAAAAGGAAACTGAGGTAAGTGGGCAAGATAGCTCTCTAGACCGGGGTGGGTTCCAAGCGGACACTACTGCCGGTTCGTTCGTGTGTGTGCCATGTGCAGGCTTGATGCATGCTCCGTGTGTGTACACAGTGTAATAAAAATGTTCTGCACATGCGCAGAAGCAAAAAACAAGATGGCGGCGCCTATGGGAACACAGAGAACTGGTTCGGGGGTGTGGCAGGCCTTCTAGTGACCCAGACTGCCAAACCACTACCAGTTTGGCCAAACTGGTCAGAACTAGTAGGAACCCACCCCTGCTCTAGACTCATGCCCTAGATCCTGCCCATGGAGGAACAAGCCTGGCATGAACTGAGTAATTTTGCTGTTAAACTGATGTGCTAAACTGATAATAGCAACCAAGCAGGAATTTTGGATGGTAGCTCTTCCCTAGCGGAGGATTAGCCCCCCCTAAATATTCCCATTGGACTAATGCAATAAGAAATGGGGAAATATAGATGCTATTCCTTTTTTTAATCACCATGGGGTAGGCTTAAACGCGGACACTTATTCACACTTGGTGAGAATCATGCCTAATTTTTCTCCAGTGATGCTCAAGGCAATTTCTGCCATTTCTTCTCCTGGTGGCTGTCAGTAAGCCAAATAATTATCTGGGATCAGCCAACAGAGAAATGCCACTCAAGGCTGATTTTCTCAAGGGCCTGCTTTGCCTCGTGTTTCCAGAAATAAACCAGGCCCTCCAGAGGTTTTCCCATTTTCTGTTGTAGACAATCAGATGTGCTTGTGCAGGTAAATTCCTCCAAAATAGGTGTTCATTCTCTCTCTCTCTCTCTCTCTCTCTCTCTCTCTCTCTCTCTCTCTGTGTGTGTGTGTGTGTGTGTGTGTGTGTGTCTCTGTGTGTCTCTGTGTGTCTCTCTGTGTCTCTCTGTCTCTGTCTCTGTCTCTGTCTCTGTCTCTCTGTCTCTCTCTCTCTCTCTCTCTCTCTGTCTCTCTCTGTCTCTCTCTCTCTGTCTCTCTCTCTCTCTCTCTCTCTCTCTCTCTCTCTCTCTCTCTCTCTCTCTCTGTGTGTGTGTGTGTGTGTGTGTGTGGGTGTTTGTGAGTGTTGGAGGCAAGTTCTACACATGATTGAACCAACTCTCTTTGTTAACTGCAATCTAACATTTATGTTTGTGATTCATAAAGCCTGTGGAAACCCCTTTAAAATACTTGCTAATGCTTGCTCTTCATACCTGTAGTAACTTTCTGGATTTTCTTTTTTTTTTCTTTCTTTAAATGCAATCAGATTTTCCATTATCTGAAAGATTTTTTTTTAAAAAAAAAGCAATAACACAGATGGAACTCTTATGAATTTAGAACTGCTTAGCAAAAACCGAAGGATAAAGGAGCCACTGACTTTCATACATGGCTGCAACTGGCCATCTGGCAAGTAGAACAAATGTTCTGTGAAGTTCATTTTGATCCGCGCATAGGGAAAATGTATTGGAACCCTTTTGAACACTGCACAATAAAAATAAATTAATGCTACAATTATTTATAATAAAGGTAATTAGGAATATAATTTCGGTGACTGTTGTTTTTAAAAGCAAGCCACAGTATATATCTTCTTGAGCAGTGGTTCCCAAACTTGGCAACTTTAAGACTTGTGGACTTCAACTCCCAGAATTCTCCAGCCAGCAGAGCTGGGAGTTGAAGTCCACAAGTCTTAAAGTTGCCAAGTTTGGGAACCACTGTTCTTGAGAATCAGTCATTGGTGCAGTCATCAAGAAACTGGGAGACAATGAGTTCTAGTCCCACCTAAGGCTGGGTGACCTTGGGTCTCTCTTCCCCCTAGGAATAAGGGCAAACCACTTCCAAAATCTTACCAAGAAAACTTTAGGAACTTGTCTAATTTATAGCTACAGCATCACGGTACAGATATATCATATTTCTGAAATCCAAGCCAACTGTTATCTCTTACAGAGAAGCCGATAAATCACAGTTCGACATTTATGTTTTGCAATGGCTGAGATAATTTCCTGGTTAAATGTAAAGCTTCCCCTCGCACATATGTGCTAGTCGTTCTTGACTCTAGGAGGCAGTGCTCATCTCCGTTTCAAAGCCAAAGAGCCAGTGCTGTCCGAAGTCATCTCCATGGTCATGTGGCCGGCATGACTAAACGCCAAAGGCGCACGGAACGCTGTTGCCTTCCCACCAAAGATGGTTCCTATTTTTTCTACTTGCATTTTTACATGCTTTCGAACTGCTAGGTTGGCAGAAGCTGGGACAAGTAATGAGAGATCACTCCACTACAGGGCGGTAGGGATTCGAACCACCACACTGCCGACCTTTCTGATTGACAAGCTCAGTGTCTTAACCACTGAGCCACCGCATGCCTTAATTTCCTGGCTACCACTGTGAAAATAAGGATGGCCATCTTTCATGGTCTCCCAGAGTCAGCATTGACACAAAGGAGAGTTTGGTTCAGCATGACCTTCTGAATGCATAGGTCTGGCTTTCCTTGTCCCTACTGTGGGGAACAGCATATAAGAGACCTCATGTTTTTTAATTCAGTCAATATCGCGGTTTATTGCCAGTTGTTTCTGCTTACCTGGACAAGGGCTCTTCCCATGGTCCATCTGAATTGTGAAATGGCTTGTGATGGGCTACTAATTGCTCCTTCCTGAAAGTATGTTATTTGCTTCTTAAATTGACATTAATATTTTGGGTCATATAGATTTATAGACACGTGAGGATGGCACATTACAAGAGTATATATAATGCTGAGCATGCAACATCAGCTTTTTAAAAATTGCTTATGTTTCTTGTCCTCTAAGCTCTGATTAAATTTGGATTATTAAGTGCAAATTATATACATGAAAAACAGTATATATATGGATCTACTGGCAACAAGTAGAGTTGATATTCATTACCTTGTGTATTGTCTGAGCCGGTATAATGGAGCATTATCTGAATTAAAGTGTCCTATGGTTTATTAACAGGCATGAATTTAAATACAGAAAATGGCTGACTGATAAAATTCTTGGAATAAATCTCCGTTCCTGTAGAATAAACATTGCCGGTATCATAGAATTAAGCCAATTTGACATTGACGATTTAGAAATATGGTAGAGGGAAATAACCTTTAATACGTATAGAGAAGAACAATGACGTTTCCTTATTTTGTTTTCTCCACTTGTTCATGGAAGGATGGAAAGAATGAAGAAATATAGTGGAGTTGGTTTCTAATTGCTCTAGGCATTTTCTGGGACAAAGAATATAAGATTTGCTTTCCAGGCGTTTCCTGCTCCGAAAATGAATTTTGATAGCAATATAGAATATCATTCAAGAAGCAGGAAATTGTGGCCACCCCTAGAGCCAAGGTGGCGCAGTGGTTAAATGCAGCACTGCAGGCTACTGCTAGATCAGCAGGTCAGCGGTTCAAATCTCACCGGCTCAGGGTTGACTCAGCCTTCCATCCTTCCGAGGTGGGTAAAATGAGGACCCAGATTGTTGGGGGCAATATGCTGACTCTCTGTAAACCGCTTAGAGAGGCCTGAAAGGCCTATGAAGCGGTATATAAGTCTACTACTGCTATTGATTATCAGTTGACCTTTAGGAAAAGGGAGGAAATAGACAGGGCTGCTGTTCACTACGTTACATAAAGCTAAGTTAAATAAATATGAGAACTGCCTTCTTAGAATTATGGGGAATATTTCAGTCTTGCTCAAACGATCATATCCTCCTTTTAAGGATAGTTAACATCATTCTCTTTTTTCCCCAAAAATTGTGTTCGCAAAGTGGCCCAAAGCTCTACTGTCTTATTACTTTTAGAATGTAAGTACAATTTTCTGGGTTTTTAAATACCCCTTGCTGAATCAGGATTAGTTAACTTCGCTTTTATTTCTCTCCCATCTATACTGAGTTGATCAAATGGCTTAGAGTGAAATGTTCTTCGGCTTAAGCTGGTATCCTTGTGACTCCATGCAATCCTTGTAGTTTACTTGGAAATAATGCAGAAATGGTTTGCCGCCTGTCCATCTATCCTATCATCTGTCTGGTCTGCTCTTTGTGTGTGTGTGTGTGTGTGTGTGTCTGTCTGTCTGTCTCTCTCTCTCTCTGTTTCTCTCTCTCTCTCTCTCTCTCTCACACACACACACACACACAAACACCTATCTATATTGCATTAAAAAAAAACCTGCCTATCTCCCTGATTGCTTTTTCCCAATTTGGTGGTGATTACAAGTTGCAGGAGGACTCCATCCACCTATTAACTAGGCATTATTTGCTTTTTGAGAGCAGCTAAACCTGGGAAGATATAACCAGTTAAGCACAAGGACGTAGACATTTAACACCCGTCTAAACTAGAAGGCAGAAATTGTGGGTTAGTCTAAACTCTGTCTGTGTTCATTTCTATTGGTGGCATTATATTAAAATATTAATTTGTGCTAGTTGTCTGTCTCTTTTAAAAGCAGTATAAAATATTGCTACTTTTCAGAACTTTCCCTACAAACACACATTTAGCCGTTCTCTCTCACCTCTACATTTTTAAAAAGTCCATAAAAATCAACGCAATTTGCCTAAAAGTTTCAGAAATACTTTGTTTTATGAAGTTGCTTTTTTGAATAACTGAAGCGTAAGACCACAAGTATAGACAATTAGTCCCCATAACTTTTGAGATTGATACCATTGTTTTCAGAAATCTAATTGCCAGTAGTTGGGTTTGAGTTAACTTTGAGTTCACTGAAGGAAAATATAGCAGACACAAAGAGATTTTACAAATGTGCTTCCTAAACACTTGGAGATAGTGAGTTTGTGGATATGTAATGATTCTATGCTGAGTCCTCTGTTGACTCATCTTCTCCTAAATCTTTCATCCCATTCACTCTTCTCTCATATACTTTTGTGGTCTTTTGCTCTATTCTTCTAGGGCCATACACCCTTTTTTTAGATGCACCTTCATCCCTCTGTTTTCATTCATGACTAAGTCACTGTCTGACATGCAATGTCAGCCTTGTCATCACGGGTTGTAGAGTATAGAAGACAGTACCAAGTGCACAAAGGAAGGATGACACTTCTCTACATCGAACAATTTATTGGCATTTTGCTTGCAGGCAGTTTGATTTGTCACATAAGTTGCTTTCTAAAGGATCTAGACCAGTGAGAGTCTTTTCCTCCTACTCTTGCATATTATCTAATGAACCCTGGATTCTCTTATGAACCATTTTCCATATGACCTGGTTCAATACCTAATATAGCCCTATCCACCTCAAAATTTATCCTTCTATATTATTTTTATAAATTATCTCTCTCTCTCTCTCTCTCTCTCTCTCTCTCTCTCTCTCTCTCTCTATCTATCTATCTATCTATCTATCTACATCTATCTATCTATCTATCTATCTATCTATCTATCTATCTATCATCTATCATCTATCATCTATCATCTATCATCTATCTATCTATCTATCTATCTATCTATCTATCTATCTATCTATCTATCTATCTATCTATCTATCTATCATCTATCTATCTATCATATCTATCTATCTACCCCACCCGAATTGTGTGACTGTTGTGCTCTCTTTTAATATGTTGTATTGTTTCCATATTGGAATACTGTTTGTCTTCCCCCCCCTCCCTTTTTGAATTGTGAGCCGCCCTGAGTCCCCCCAGGGAAAAGGGCGGCATACAAATAAAAATAAATAAAAAATAAATAAAATAAATAAATAATATATCATCTATCTATCTATCTATCTATCTATCTATCTATCTATCTATCTATCTATCATCTATCTATCTATCATCTATCTATCTATCTATCATCTATCTCTATCTATCTATCATCCATCTATCTATCTATCTATATCTATCTATCTATCTATCTATCTATCTATCTATCTATCTATCATCCATCTATCTATCTATCATCTATCTATTATCTATCTATCTACGGTATCTATCCTATCTATCTATCATCCATCTATCTATCATCTATCTATCTATCTATCTATCTATCTATCTATCTATCTATCTATCTATCTATCATCCATCCATCCATCTATCTATTTATCTATCTATCTATCATCTATCTCCATCCATTCTATCATCTCACAGTACTGATGGAAGAAATGGGTTTGGTTCCAAGTGGGGAAAAAGACACTGGAAACATGGAGGCTGCTTGGAAAGATGGTTGTAATGGTGGACAGGTTTGAGGTCCTAGGGAAAAAATTAATCACATGCTTCAAGATTTTGGGGTGAAGAGGAAAAGAGGCCGAAATGCTGAAAGTTCCTGGTTTTATGCTCTCTCTCTGGCCTTTGATCTTGATCTTGTATTCTGATTGGTTGTCAGAGTCTGCATGGGGCCATGTAGGGGCAACTCTCTAGGCTGTGAGTCCATGTTTGGTTGAGCATCGCTTCTCCCCAGGTGCCCTGTGGTGAGATGGGTAAAGAGCTAATACTATCATGCCTTAATCCCATCATCCTGGAGCAGAAGGGGGAGTTCTTTGTTATGTAAAATAGACTGACTCAGGCATTTTAATGGCCCATTGACAAAGGTGGAGGCTATTAAGAGTCTGTCTCCTACCTAAAAACATGTTTCTCCATTTCTTATCCAGGGAAATATAATATTCTGCCTTTTTCAATATTTCCCAGGATATTTCATTTTTCTAGGAGAGGGGTGGGTTTTAACTTCCTACAGTACATTGAAACAAACAAACTCAGAGTGGCAATTTACTTTTATACTTCTATAAGGTGGTTTGAACACATGATCATTAGTATTTTTTGTAACTTCACTCCACCTCTCCAATTATCAGGCCTAAAATGCAGGTAATTCTATAGCTCAGAAATACTATATCATATCTAGCTTTAACTGTTTCCTTGTGATGTAATGCACAACACAACATAATTAGATTTAGAAGTTGAAGAGAATAACTTTTATTATTAGCATGTTCAATTGGTGAGCAATTCGCCTTATGTAGAGAATTATTGGGGAAAAAAACATTTCTATGCACTATAGATGCAAAAATCTTATATAGAAAACAATGGAGCTATATCAAATTAAAGTTCAGTTACTTGATAGGTATTGCATTTAACAAATTGCAAAATGTCCTAAGGCTGATGAAAAGTTTTCATTTAGTTTCAGATTCAGCTCTTATTAATTTACTAAACAATTTCCTGGAAGGCAAAATGGCCTTTTTGTTTGAAGAACTTCTGATTATTCCTTGACCACTGAAGGAAAAAAATTGTTTCTGGGAAGTGGCTGTTATGTTTCATAAAATGGTAAATTACTCAAACCCGCAGACTATTTGGAAAGTCCCATTTTATTCTCACAGCTTTTTCTGGCCATACCCCAGAGTCGCAATAAATGTTTTTTCATCTGCAACATTTGAAATATTAGAAAATAATAGTGACTCTCATTATATTTACTCATTATAATAATGACTTTCAAGTCCAGCCTGGAAACAACTGAAGAGTTAATTAACATTTATAACACATTTAGTTGCTCCAAATTGTGCCTGATAGATGGCTGTGTAGGTTCAATCATTTAATATCAAAAACCGACATCTTCGACACAGTTTTTAGAAGCAACATTCTGAAATACGGGATTTAACCTTAATGAATCAGAGTTTCCATGAACTACACTTGTTGGGTTGCTTTAAATCAGTGTTTTTCAAACTTGGCAATTTCAAGAGGTGTGGACTTCAACTCCCAGAATTCCCCAGCTAGGAAGTAAAATGAAAAAAAAAGAAAGAAAAAGAAACACCCCATCTCTATGTTGGCACAAAGACTACTCATGAGCAGGAAGTGAAAGTAAAAGAGGAAGCTGCGTTTACAGGATATCTGCATAACAAGAGGGAACTGAGTGAACATGTTTTGAGGAGCTGGAAGTCCACCTTTCAGGAGAAGCTGAGAAGGTACTTGGAGATGTAAGTCAAGATGCTAGAGTAAGAGGGTGAGGAAGGAAGCAAATTGAAGGCCTGGTCCACAAAACCATCAGCTAGGTATAGGGGTGAAATCCAGCAGGTTCTGGAGAATTAATAGCAGAAAATTTGAGTAGTTTGGAAAACCGGCAAATGCTGCCTCTGGCTGGCCCCAGAGTGGGGTGGGAATGGAGATTTTGCAGTATCCTTCCCCTGCCATGACCACCAAGCCATGCCAACCAAGCCATGCTCACAGAACCGGTAGTAAAAACAAATGGATTTCACCACTGGGGGAGGCACATTTTAAGAAGGTGGGAGTAGAGAGTGTGTGGCTGTGAACTCTTTGTCCAATAGTTGATTGGATAGTTGCTATTGTACTAGGTAGTCCTTGACTTACAACCATTTCTTTAGTTACAACATCACTGAAAAAAGTGGCTTAGGACTATTGTTCACGCTTAGGATTTTTGCAGCATCCCCATAGTCATGTGACAAAAATTTTGACACTTGGCCATGGGCTCATATTTAGGATGGCTGCAGTGTCCTGGGTCATATGGGTCACCTTTTGTGACCTTCTGACAAGCAGACTCAATGGCGAAACCAAATTCACCAAGCACACAGTGTTACTAACTTAACAAGAGCAGTGATTCACTTAACAACCATTGGAAGAAATTTCCCTGGTTCATTCCCAGCTGGGAAGCAGTCAAGATACTGAGAAGAAATAGACATGGAAGCAGCTGCCAAAAAAAGGAAATCCTTCAATTCAGGAAGGAAAGAAAAGTAGTGACACATCTTGAGCGTTCCTGCCTTGCAAGCAAACTTGGAAGTGTGACTCTGAGCCTTTTATGCTTAATTCCCCTTTGAAGCTCCTGCAGCTTGATGGGTTTTCATGTGTTTCTGATTGCCCTTGGTCTTGTTTTCCTGAGCTAATCTTGGTCCCAGGTCCTTTGTTTTTCCTGGGCTAGGAGTTAATGCTCTCAGGGAGGCAGGAAAAGGGGAATTTTAATTACCTTGGAGAGTTTATTTTGAGCCTGATTCCCCTTATCTTAATGGTTGTACTTAAGTGTTCTTTTCAGCTGGTGCTTTTGCCTGGGCTTTTCTTAAAGGGGAAGGGCTGGCTTAAATCTCTTGGCACGGTTTTCTGAGGTTTCTGATGCTATGAGGTTTCTGGCACTGCCCTTTTGGGGTACACTTCCCACACAAGGATGGCAAGAAAGGTCATAAAATGGGGCAAAACTCCATAACTGTCTCACTTATCCATGGAAACTCTCGGCTCAATTATGAAAATACGTCAAGGACTACCTGTCTAAATTACAGTGTTATCAGCTGGACAACAAGGAGCTCACTGAGAAATTCTCAGCGAGAGCTCAGTGAGAAAGAAGAATTGTTTAAAAGTCAAAACCATCATTGCTGAAAAGCAATAATTTACGATAAAACCTGGCATTGGTTTATTTTTTGATCTGGGGCTGGAAGGATGAACTGTTGTTCAGAAATATAACTTTTACACAGACATACGTACAAAATCAAATATACTGGATAGTTCTAGCTAAAACATATAAAATTCAAGCAATTTTGTTTCAGTGGTGCTATGTTCTTTTCAATCTTTAGATATGTTGTTTAATATTTTAGATTTTTTTTTTCATTTACAGACCTAAAATGGAAGACAATAATATCAGAGGATACTTTTCACAGCAACCTTAGTGGAGGATATCTTCTTGATTGCAAAAGTCAACACCAATCACCTGAAAAAAAATGTTATTTTGAAATAATGTCTACTTCAATTTCCCATTAGGTAAACTGCATCGCGCACTGAGAGGCAGACACAGAGACTCGGTGAAATGTATTCGCTATCCATATAAATTAGATTTATACTAGTGGCAACATTTCTGGAATACAGCAGATTGTTTAACAATATCTGCTTTCTTGTAATTGATCGAACAAATGAACTCACCTTTGGGCCGTGCATATTGCTAAATCTGTTGACAAGCTAAATCATTTTCTCCCCCCCCCCTCTCTTCTTCCTCCTTCCTTTTCTAAAATATATATTTTTATTAAAGTTTTACAAAACACATAAGAACTAGCACAAAATGATAAAGAGGGAAGGAAGGAGAGAGTAAAGAAGGAAGAGACCGAGGGACAGAAGGAAGGAGGGAGGGACAGGAAGGAAAGAAGGAAGGAAGGAAGGAAGGAAGGAAGGAAGGAAGGAAGGAAGGAAGGAAGGAAGGAAGGAAAACTTCTGATATCTGTGCAACAAATGTTTACAAAAATCTGTTATTTTATGGTTATAAAAAACCTCTCATTTAACCTATTGTCCATTTTTTTCCTAATATCAAAACCACAAGTCATGAGGTCCAAAGTGGCTCTTTCTTTTGAAGACATTTCACTTCTCATCCAAGAAGCTTCTTCAATTCTGACAGGATAGTGGGGAATGGAAGGATTTACACTCCTTGCAGACAGCTGGTCATTTGCATCCTTTTAGCCTGTCGTTGAGGCCACTTGGAGGTTTATCTGTGTCCTCAGGGTCGCCTGAGTAGTGCTCCTCATTCCTATGGACTCTGATAGATAAATAGAGCAGGACTTTGATTGCATAATTATGTCTGCCATCTTGACTTGTTGGGACAATCCTTCCCTGGTTCTCCCAGATGCCACCCCTGTTTCATGATGGTTTTTGTTGATGCTTTCCTCAGAACTATTAACATTAACAAAAGACTTCTGACATATGAAGAACGGTTGCAGAAAGTGATATGTCTAATTTAATGAAAAGAAGGACCAGGGGTAACATGATAGCAGTCTTCCAATATCTCAGGGGTTGCCACAAAGAAGAGGGAGTCAAACTATTCTCCAAGGCACCTGAGGGCAGAACAAGAAGCAATGGGTGGAAACTAATCAAGGAGAGAAGCAATCTAGAAGTAAGGAGGAATTTCCTGACAGAATGATTATTTAGCGGAAGAGTTTGCCTCCAGAAGCTGTGGGTGCTCCGACACTGGAGGGTTTTAAGAAGAGATTTGACAACCCTTTGTCTGAAATGGTCTAGTGTCTCCTATATGAACAAGGGGTTGGATTAAAAGACCTCCAACACCCCTTCCAACTCTGTTATTCTGTTATTCTTTCTCCCTGCAGATTCCCAGAGAGTCAGAACGGTGGTCTTTTTTCTTTAGATTTTAATGACAATTTGCATTTCACGGGACTCTAATGAAGACGCCTCAGAAGAAGTGGCTGGCACATGAGCATCTAGGAAAACATAATTTACCAGTCTGATCGTCCCAAGCTATAGGGAAAGTATAAGAAATAGATGAGGCATTTGGTGTGAAACATTAAGAATTAGTGTTAAGAATTAGCTTAAGGAGATCTCATTTCTGCAAATTCTACTTAGGGGCATTTCCAGGAATGTCAATAATTGCTCATAATTACACATCCGATCATGTAGAACAGAGTTTTTTCCTTATCTTGCATAACTGCTTATTCCACAGAAAGTAATAATTGATTTCCATAGAAAATTAATCTACATATAATGTAAACTAAGTGGGCGCTTAATTATCAATGCTTTTTTTTTAACAAGCATGCATTGGCACCATTCTGCTAGCGAGGAGAAGTTTTCTATTTCACCATCAACTAGACAGTAAGGAGTTAGATCATAAACTATTATTAGCACATTACTTTGTTTGCTGCTGTTGTGACAAGACATTTTTGAATGAAGGAAATCAGGACATTAATTGCAAATGGTGTGGCTGTTGATACAGAGGTGGGATCTTCCCAGCATCTAATGATTAACTGCTATAGGCAGGATTCCTCTCCTTTAGCCAATTGCAAACTATCCACCCTGACTATTTTGTCTTTCTCTTGCTGCAGAAGAGACCAAACACTTGGCCTCCATAGATACTGTGGCAGTTTCTGAACACCTTGACTAGTGAAGGAGAATATACATGTCCCAGGATAAAGTGCAGGATCCAATATGGGTCACTCACTGGGACCACAGGTTCTGACTTCTGTTCTGACCTAGGCTCCCTGATACAGTAAAAAGCATACGCTTAGTCCCCCAAATCCTCTTTTTTTATTTCAAAGGCTGTGAATTATGTTCATTCACAGCCTGTAATGAGTCCAAAATAGTTGTAAAGAGTCCTACAGTAGGCTGCCAAAGTCTTTCGGGATAGAGAGCCGAGGTGGCACAGTGGTTAGGGTGCAGTACTGAAGGCCACTTCAGCTGACTGTTATCTGCAGTTCAGCAGTTCTAATCTCACTGGCTCAAGGTTAACTCAGCCTTTCATCCTTCCAAGGTGGGTGAAATGAGGACCCAGACTGTGGGGGCGATATGCTGACTCTGTAAACTGCTTAGAGAGGGCTGAAAGCCCTAGGAAGCGGTATATAAGTCTAACTGCTATTGCTATTGCTATAAGGCTGATAAGCACCCACCTTTATCTTCCTTGAAACGCTGCCAAAGACTTGGTTGGCAATTAGCTTGCCAAGGCCACACAGAGCAAGGAATCAAAATGGAGCTTCAGAAGGTAAACTGACCAGCATGAACAAAGTTGCTTCTTGCAAAGGCTCACATCCCTTTGCTCCTCGTTTATGTCCTATGGGAAGAGCCAATCACCTCCAAGCCTTACTCATGAGTCATCCCTTTTGCCTTAACTCTTTTTGCTTTCTGGCACCTTTGCTCATACGTGCACTGGGAACGGGTAGCCTGTTCCTCTGCCTCACTGATGTCCTGCACTGGAGGCTCTGGAGACAGCACATAACTCCCAGATGGCCCTGGTCCCATCTCTGCGTCTGACGCGGGGCCCTCGTCTAAGCCTTCCCCAGACTCCAGGACTGGCCCATGTTCCTCCCCAATTTCCTCACTGTCCAACTCTGCTGCCAGCTCCACAGGCTGCCAGTGGACCACAAGCTTTCCGAAGATGGGCTCCAGGATGAAAAGTAAACCTCTGGTCCTGGTGGCCAACCAATATTGGATCCTACAAACTTGTCTGGTGTTGCAAAAATGACACTCCCATTGACAGAAGGTCAATTTAAACAAGGAAAGTGAGCTGGATTCTGCCAGTTGTGTGTTGATTTTTCAGTCAGTTCAGTTCAGTTCAGTTTATTAAATTTATATGCCGCCCTTTTCCCCCGAAGGGGACTCAGGGCGGCTCACAACTCGAACCGGGGAAGCGGGATACAAACAAAAGATTTTTTTTAAAAAAACAGCAGCATAACAATATATAATTTAAAACTCACAACAGTCATACCATTCGAGACGGGGGCAACAGCTCTTTAGGCCCAGGCCTGTCGGAACAGCCAGGTTTTGAGGGCTTTGTGGAAGGCCTGGAGGGTGGTGAGGGTTCGAATCTCCACGGGGAGTTCGTTCCAGAGGGTCGGAGCAGCCACAGAGAAGGCTCTCCTCCGGGTAGTCGCCAGTCGACACTGGCCGGCGGATGGAATTCGGAGGAGGCCTAATCTGTGGGATCTAATCGGTCTAGTGGAGGTAATTGGCAACTTGGTCTAGTGGAGGTAATTGGCAACTTTTCAAGTCAACTTGAAAAGCCTTTCACATTTGTGTTGCTTCTGCCAATAAGGGTTTTTGTTTGGCTATATAGTCTAGTGTTTCCCTTATGTTGGAAGATAGATGGTATGGATTTGCCAGTTCAAGGGTCATCCACCTACCTCTAGCTGTTATGCGTTACTAGGAAAAGATGTGACTCGCTACTAACATCCTCTTGCTGCATTAGTCATGAATGGAGCTTCTTTGTTCTTGATTATTCCCTCCCCTTTCATCTGATACTTTATTTCTGTGCTGGAGCTTGTCAGCGCTAGACCAATATTCAGAAATAGCCTGATTGATAGGTAATAAGCATGGAGCACCTCTGTTAACCAGGGTACTTGATTAGTGAAGACACCTGTCATTCCAAGCACCCACCTATACTTACCCCATTCTACCCATCCTACATAAGGGAGAATGATTGATAGGAGTTTCCATGCCAACTGACAACACTTGATGAAAGCTGGAGGAGCCCACCAATCAGAGTCCTCCTCTTCTCCTATTTTAAAACCTTAAAAGAAGTACCAGTCGTCAGTCTTGCTATCCTAGCAGACTAAAGGTTGGGAAATGGAGCAGCAGATTTTATACCAGCCTACGCTTCTTCTGGCTCAAGGACTGGTGGATTGCTCTCTAATCTGAACATCTGACTTTGCCCTGAAATTTAAGTGGGTTTTTTTTTTTAAAAAAAAGTCCTTAAGTATTGTTCATCATCCTTTCTTGAAACTTTTTTTTCCCTGTTGCTTCTTTCCACGGGCAGGAAGCTGTTTCGTTTTAACAAAGTGAAATGGCTTTCGCTCTTTGGCATCAACAGAAATGCTTTTTGGTAGAGAATAATTCCAAAAATGTCAAATAAAGAGCTCTCAGATGGGATAAAGAAAGATTCCTGGCATTCTACGAGAATCTTCGTTTTGTGCCTGTCTTTGTAAAGACCTTCCAGCTAATTTTATTAACACATTTTTCTTTTCTTTTTTTCTTTTAAAGGCCACATTGGTTGGATGGATCTGCATATGGTTTGCTGTAATTAACCATTGTAATGTGCTTGTAAAATGTGTGGGTCCTTATGAGAAAATACCTCATGCAGCATAACCTCTTAACGAATTCAAATTTGTCCCATTTTACTACAGCCTTTTCAAGCATCTTTTAGCAGACTTATTAGTGTAAAGGAAGGGAAATAAGAAGGGTTTAGTATTTAGTGGACTGTCCACCAATGTTCCCTCTATTTTTTTCCCCGGTGTGTGCAGAAAAGTATAGTGTTAGAGCGGCACATTTTAATGCCTGAGCACCTGATTATTTTTTTTAGCCGTAATTGCCATGAGAACAGATGCTGGGGAGGGGAGCAAGGAGGAAAAGGGTCCCTTCCCCCTCCCTCAGACCCCCAGGAAGGAAGGGAGGGAAGGGAGGGGGAGGGAAAGGAAATGGGAAAGAAGAAAAGGAAAGGAAAAGAGAAGAAAGGAAAAAGGAAAGGAAAAAGGAAAGGAAATGGAAAAGAAGGAAAGAAGAAAAGAAAGGAAAAGACAAAGGAAAGAAAAGGAAAAGACAAAGGAAAGGAAAAAGTGAAAGTAGTGAATTAGCTAATTACATAGTGAAATTAACGCCAACAGTAGCATCTCTGTCTAGTTGTATTTCTCTTTAAGAAACAAATAATAATAATCAAGCAGGCTGATAGATTGCAGAACGGCTTTCAGAAGTGACTGTCTTATCTGAGCAATATGAAGACGTGTTCTTGAGCTTTACTTCAGGAAATCAGAAGAAAGAATAATCACTATGCAGTGAGCAGACTAACCCGATTAGTTCATTTCCAAAAACTACAGGAAAAAACATGACATTATAGAAAAACACAAAAAAAAAATTCTGGTTTTCTTTTGGCAGCAATCTGCTGTGCAAATCACTCAATAGTGATTCATTAGCACTTCCTCAGTTATCCTGCATTAAAAAAAAGCTAGCAGAAAGCCCTAACATTAGCTGACTTAGGGTAGCAACATCAAAAGGGCTCTGGAAAAAAAAATCCAAAGAGATGAGGATTCTGCTTCCATCATTAAAGAGAGCTGTCAATTTGCAACTACCAAAAACAAGATACCATTTATTTGGCCTCTGCACCAATCCATCCTCAAACTTCTGCCCCATATTCATGAGAAGTAGAAATCACAGGATGAAAGGTATGGCACTTGAGTTTATTTATTAGATTTTTTCCCCACTTTTATTACTTCATAGGTAACTCAAGAAAGTGAACGTAGATAATACTTGGGTATGGGGAAAGGAAAGGAAATGGAAAAAAAAAAGAAAGGAAAAAGGAAAGGAAAGAAAAAAGGAAAGGAAAAGAGAAAGGAAAAGCAAAAGCAAAGGAAGATAGAAGAAGGACAGAAAGGGAAAAGGAAAGAGTGGAATGGATTGGTACTGCTCAAAAATCAAGTCGCAAGATCCCGTTGAACCCTTTGGCTCAGGCAGTCCAATTCCATGCTGCTGCTTCCCTCCCTCCCCAAAGGGAAGGGATCACAGAAAGGCTGCCAAGCCCAGAACGGGGCTTCAGACAACGCAATGCCCGAGAAACCCCGGGTGTGCAGAGAAACACAGGCTACAACCAGCGAATCGCGTTTTCCCAGAAACCGACAAAACCGCAGAGAACCAATGGGAATTCTCCCTTCTGCAGCGTCATCAGTCTCCGGGCATAGTCTTCCTTGATTTCACCAATCACCAGATGGAGGAGAGAGTTCAGTGGAGAGAGAGAAGGGAGAGAGGGGGGATATTTTCAGTCATATTTTAAGAGATTAAAAAATTGCACGCAGTTTGAAACTTCTGCATGGTGTTTTCTTGTTATTTGTATGGCCATGCAGGTGCACGGTTTAGAGGGAACATTGCTGTCCACTGAAAGTAACAGCGCTTGGATGATCTTGGCTAAGCTTGAAAATTTACTAGTTCCCGTTTACCTAAAGATGTAAATAGTACACCAAGAATTCCTAGGTGACACTGGAAAGTTTAAAAAAAATTTTTTTAGTGATTTTAGTGATTTTATTGAAATTTGTAGGCCGCCCTTTTCCCTGAGGGGACTCAGGGCGGCTCACATAAAATCGGGGAAGGGGAGATACAGACAATAACAAAGACACATATAATAAAAGCAGTAACCAACATGCATTCATCATTCGGGGGGGGGCAACTATCTTCATCCCCAGGCCTGACGGGCTAGCCAGTTCTTCAAGGCTGCGCGGAAGGCCTGGACGGTGGTGAGGGTACGAATCTCCACGGGGAGTTCGTTCCAAAGGGTCGGGGCGACTACTGAGAAGGCCCTCCTCCTTGTAGTTGCCAGCCGACACTGGCTGGCCGATGGAATACGGAGGAGGCCCAATCTGTGTGATCTTATTGGTCGCAGGGAGGTAATTGGCAAAATTCAAAGAAAATTCAAAAGAAAATTCAAAGAAAAGGCAAACCATCAGTGTGCTGTTGCCAAGGAAATAACAGAGGGAGGAAGAGTAGTGGGATGTGTGAGGCCATTTGGTCACCACATGCCTAGCTTGAGGTAGAAATCACTTGTATAGTTTATAATACACTATTTATAATAGTAATATATTACACCAAGCATACTCAGTTAGCTTAGTCTAAATTACAGTGGATTAAAAGTCAAATCTTCAAACATGCGAGCCTTTCAATTTTCCCGGGAAGAACTATTTTAATAAACGATAGAATTAAATAAAGAATTAGAAGCTAGGATGTCACTGCTTAGAGGAAACATACATATTACAGATCACGAGAACTAGGAATTATGTACCAACTGAGGCATGCAATACTTTAACTCTAACCCATGCAAATTTACAGATTATTGTTAAGATAAGTATGATTACTTTGCAATGAATAGTCCAACTGCATTATCAGCAAGATGTCTATTTCTCTTCCTGTTCCTCCAAATAACTAAATCAATAGCACTACATAGTTTCATTAGAAAAATAATTGTTTCAGGATTGCTTGTTCGGTTAAAAACAGAAGAGTTTTGATATCCTTCACTTGATCAAATCCCTTCTAGGAGGATGGGAAACGGGTCATTTTTCTCATACAAAAATTAAATTTACCGAAACTATCAATGATTCTTGTAATGAGGATGGGAACGCATTCAAAATATGAGTTCAGCAAGCTGCTCTCACCAACCTGCCTAGGGAATTTTTCAGATAGAGTCACCTAGAGTTACTCCAAACAGCGAGATGGGTGTTATATACATTTAATTAATAAATAAAATAAATAAAAATAAACTAAGGAAGTATGTGCTGTACCTAAGGTCAGTGTGAAGATCATTCTTCCACGTACTCTTTTTATTTGCTTTTCTCCTAATCCAAAAAAGAGCAAAGATTAACTTCTTTGAACATGGTTAGAAACAGAATTCCCACTTCCAATTTTCTTACATTTAAGTTTCAGTTTAATAAATTTATATGCCGCCCAATCCCGAAGGACTCCTGGCGGCTTACATAAAAAACAATTTAAGAAGTACTAAAAAGTTTAAAAAGTAGAAGACAAAGCAGGTTAAAATACAACACACACTCAACCGTAATGGGGCTGGACCTCATTCATGAGGTCAACAGCCCCAGGCCTGCCGGAATAGCCAGGTCTTAGTAGACTTTCGGAAGGCCGCGAGAGTGGGGAGGGTCCGGATCTCAGGGGGTAGATCGTTCCATAGGGCCGGAGCAGCTACAGAGAAGGCCCTCCCCTGAGGAGCCATTGTCTAGTTTATTAGACAATCCTCCTTCAGTTTGATGGGGGAGACATATTGTTTCCGATTTCTTTATCCAGAGGAGAAGAAAAATTCAGAAGGAAATTTGCGCATGAATGAGATAATCTTGCCATTATTTTAGCGCCAATCTTGCTGGAAGAGGCGAGGCCCTCTCTTTCATTACCTAAATCAAGAGGGGTTAAACAGGCTGTCTATGTCAAAACTGAACAGTCCCCTCTCAACAGAGGAGGAGGGATACGACATCATCAATCTCCAACCTGCCACACAACAGTTCCAAGAAGGCTCCACGCTAATTTGCACCACTCAGGTGACCCTGATGACACAGATAAACCTCCAGGTGATCTCAACAACCCACTAAAAGAATGCAAATTATCAGGTGTCGGCAAGGACTATAAATCCTTCCATTCCCCACCATCCACATAGAGCTGAAGAAGCTTCTTAGATGAGAAGTGAAACGTCTTCAAAGAAAAACCGAAGATCCAGTTGCCTCCTTTGGGATGGCATCATGACTGGTTGTCACTTTGATGTGAAAGTGATTTGTTGTGGCTGCTGCTGTCACTGTTCTTTATATTTCACCATTTTTCTATGGAGAACATTACATTGTCGCATAACACCCTAGGGAGATGTGCACCTTATAGCTGCCTTTATTTATCCATAAACAACACATTAGCATAATATTTTCCAAAGATTTCCCGGTGTGAAAAAAGGAAATTGGTAGAGTAGAACTGTAGGGTTAGTTAACCTGCTTTTAATCTTCAAGCTCCATCCAATGAACATAAGGTTTTGTTGTTGCTTTTGGGGGAATGTTTGACTGAACCCTATAACAATGATGTGTGGTGGAAAGTGTTCTGGATCCCCAGGAGGAAGGCGTTACTTTTCAGAGGGCAAAGAGGCAATGGAGCTTGGAAAGGAGGAGGGTTAAAATTCCCAGAGTATATCTATAGTTATGCAAATGGTTGCTTTAGCCAGGCAAGATTCTGTCTATTCCTGAAGAACAATAAAGTACTCTTAAGTAACTCCACATGTCATTCTTGGGACCTGATAAATCTTTGAATAAAGGAAAGAGTTGGTTCAGCAATAAGTGATAATAATACAATGTCTCCAGGAAACATTTCCTTTAAATTAGTCCTATAAGTGTTGAATATGCACTGACAGTAGTATACAATTGTCTGAAGTAAAATTGATTATACAGTGTGCAAATTGCCTATGTCTGCAAACAGGGAGAGAAGCATGGAAAGAATGATGTACTCTGGTTTAATGTAGGACTATCAAACATGGGCTGGGAAAATCAGAGCTGTAGAGAGCCCTAATTCTTTACCGTCATCTAGACATTCAGCTGAACCACTAATAGAGTTTCTGCTCTCTGCCACTCCACTCCCTGAGCTGTGCCTGTTCTATGAAAGGCTTTGTAAATGATGACCTTGAATTGAAACTAAAAGCTGGATGTGAATCAATGAAGTTCCTTTAGTAACAATGATAACCTAACCAAGAGTCACCTTCAGTGAGATGGACAGCTGTATAATTTTGAGGTAGGTAGGTAGGTAGGTAGGTAGATGATAGATAAGTAGATAAGTAGATAGGTAGGTAGATGAATGATAGATAGGTAGGTAGATAGATAGATGTTAGATAGGTAGCTAAGTAGATAGGTAGGTAGACAGATAGATGATATATAGGTAGATAAGTAGATAGGTAGGTAGGTAGATGATAGGTAGATAGGTAGGTAGGTAGATAGGTAGGTAGGTAAATGATAGATAGGTAGATAGTAGATGATAGGTAGCTAAGTAGATAGGTAGGTAGGTAGGTAGGTAGATGATAGGTAGAAAGTAGATAGGTAGATGATAGATAGGTAGATAAGCAAGCAGATGATTGATAGATAAGTAGATAGGTAGGTAGGTAGGTAGGTAGGTAGGTAGATAATAGGTAGATAAGTAGATAAGTAAATAGGTAGATGATAGGTAGATAGGTAGGTAGATGATTGATAGATAGATAGATAGATAGATAGATAGATAGATAGATAAGTAGGTAGGTAGGTAGGTAGGTAGATGATAGGTAGATTAGTAGATAGGTAGGTAGGTAGTAGATGATAGATAGGGAGATAGGGAGAGAGACAGACAGACGTATCTTTTACTCCTTGGGCCACCATATTTTGAACACATTGATTTTCAAAAGCAACACCATGTGGGACCAAAGCAAGCCTTTTAAAAGCAATGTAATATACCGTATTTATGGTGGAAAACACAGGAAATGTATTTTAATGCGTACGTACAGCCCACATCAAAATATGGATTACATATCCACACCCAGATTAGTACACTTTGTTGCCTTTGCATCAACCTACATTAAGAGGTTGGCATTTCTGAATTCCATTTCTTTCTTGCCAGGAATTTCTCATAATCAAACCAAGCCTACATCAAGCTTATGGCAGGCCATATACTGGAAAAGGAAGCTATTTTAATAGTGGAATAATAATGGTATTAAAAAATAGTGGAATATCCACAAACACCATATATCACATCAAAATCCACAGAAGGGGGCAGAATTTAATTTTACAGCAAAAGGGAATTTAAAAGGAGAAATAACTTGATGCATTTTAGAGTATTTGCCAAGCAGTCAAAGTTGAAGTGACTTTCCTTGCATGAATGCAATTAACATGCATATGGCATTGTAATATAAATAGCTTGTGTGGGGGAGGCTCAACAGCTGGTGAAAACCATGTGGGTGAGAAGAGAATGTTAACTCTTTCTCTCCCAGCTTGTGTTGATAGAAACCATTTCTCCAAACGTGCTGATTAGCATTTCAAAATCAGCTTTCACTGACGTCATTGGGATCTGATGGGCTGCAATATTTTTGGCAGCCTTGACACACGCCAACTACTCAGTTTATCTATACAAGGTTCCTAAGCCTTTATCATGGTTTCTCAAAGAGTAATCAATCTAATCCGGTCAAAATCCAACAATAAAATAGAACAGAGTTAGTCACTAAGGAAACACTTTAAAAAAAAAAAAAAAACTAAACAGAATCATATATTTGCACCAGAGTTCACATAGCTACAAACATTTTGGAGAATGTTGTATGTTTAGATGTTTCTTTCAGGGTGACAGAATTTTTCCTCTTGATTTTTGTGATAGGTAGATAGATGATAGATAAATGGTAGATAGATAGATAGATAGATAGATAGATAGATAGATAGATAGATAGATAGATAGATAGATAGATAGATAGATAGATATTGGATGGATGGATGGATGGATAGATGACAGATAGACAGATAGACAGATAGACAGATAGACAGATAGACAGATAGACAGATAGACAGATAGACAGATAGACAGATAGACAGATAGACAGATAGACAGATAGACAGATAGACAGATAGACAGATAGACAGATAGATAGATAGATAGATAGATAGATAGATGATAGATTATAGATAGATGATAGATAAAGAGATAATAGATAGATAGATAGATAGATAGATAGATAGATAGATAGATTATAGATAGATGATAGATCATAGATGATAGATAGAGATATGATAGAAGATAGATAGATAGATAGATAGATAGATAGATAGATAGATAGATAGATAGATAGATAGATGGATGGATGGATGGATGGAGATATGATAGATAGATGATAGATGATAGATAGATAGATAGATAGATAGATAGATAGATAGATAGATAGATAGATAGATAGATAGATGATAGATAGATAGATAGATGATAGATGGATGGATGGATGGATGGATGGATGGATGGATGGATGGATGGATGGATGGATAGATAGGTATGATAGATAGAAGATAGATTATAGATAGATGATAGATAAAGAGATAATAGATAGATAGATAGATAGATAGATAGATAGATAGATAGATAGATAGAAAGATAGATAGATGATAGATAGATAGATAGATAGATAGATAGATAGATAGATAGATAGATAGATAGATAGATGATAGATTATAGATAGATGATAGATCATAGATGATAGATAGAGATATGATAGAAGATAGATAGATAGATAGATAGATAGATAGATAGATGATAGATAGATAGATAGATAGATAGATAGATAGATAGATAATAGATAGTTGATAGTTGATAGCTAGACAGACAGACAGACAGACAGACAGACAGACAATATATAGAATATATTTCCTACAATTTCTGTCTCTGACTTCCTTTTTTCCTTGACAGAGAAGAGTCCTAAGGCTCTCACTGAGGTCGCAATACAAAGTCCACAGCGTATGAAATGTTTCAAGTCCTGCTATGATAATTATTGTGAATCGGGCATTTGTGGGTTGAGGAACATGAAAAGAGTTGAACAAGCGTCTACAGCCTTCTTCTCCTCATCTGTGGCTGACTGGAGGTCAGATAGAATCTTGTTCAGGCTAATGAATTGCCCGGCATTGGGGAAACCGATTAAAATAGGGATGTGCCATGGAGTAGCAAGGACAGGCAGATTCATATTGAAATGCAGCCATTGACCGCAGTTAGAGAACTACTTAGTTCTTAGTAGCTACAGAAAAGACTCCATTTGTTCCACTTCCCATTTATTGAAGTGCTTATGTTCGCTTCCTTAGTGGCTTTATGAAGTATGCCTTTAATCAGAGGCTTTCTGAGAAATTCCTTTGAATGGCTTCTTTATGTTCTTGGTATCACACTCTATACATCTTTTCTAACAAGGCAGAACTTGAAGCACAATGTAGCTAAAGTTCAATGCCCTTAATTTCCACTTGGATCCTCTTTAGGGCTGTAAATCTTAAGTCACCTCTCTGGAGTGACTCTACAACCACTTTCTACTTATATGCAGTACAAGCGAATGTGGCTGGGATGGGATCTAATAGTTTGTAGATTCTACCCTATCTTTTGAGAAAAAATGGGAAATCACATAGTGCAGACCAGAAAAAAATATATTTTATGGCTCTTCTTCTTGTCTGCCTAACCAGAGGTGGGTTCCGGCAGGCACTACTGCCGATTTGCTTGTGGGTGCACTGCGTGCACATGTGCAGTGCAATAAAAATTGTTCTGTGCATGCCCAGAAAATGGTTTAGGGCTGTGACAGGCCTGGGTCACTGCCAGTTCCGGCAACCCAGGCCCTCAAACCACTACCAGTTTGGCTGAACTAGGCCGAACCAGTAGGAACCCACCACTGTGCCTAACCATAACATCAACCCCAGGAACTTTTTCTATATTCCATGTCCACGTAACATTGCTTTCATGTCACTGGAACTACAACTAGGGTAACTTGAAGTTGTCCTTACTTCTTCTTTATTTTAACTACAGGTAGCCCTCAATTCACGGTCATATGTTTAAGGGCTGGTCAAAGCAATGATGATGATGATGCTAGAAAAATGACTTATGATTGGTCCTTGCATCCTGGGGGATCATCGTGTCATGTGGTCAAAATTTGGGCCCTTGGGAAACTTGCATATATTAATGAAAGTTCCAGAGTCATGTGATTGACGCTTCCCAGGTAGATTCCAATAAGCAAAGTCAATTTGAGGAAGCCAGCTTTGCTTAAGAACCAAGCTGATTTGGCGCAGTGGTTAGGGGTGCAGTACTGCAGGCCACTTCAGCTGACTGTTATCTGCAGTTCAGCGGTTCTAATCCCACCGGCTCAAGGTTGACTCAGCCTTCCATCCTTCCGAGGTGGGTAAAATGAGGACCCGGATTGTTGGGGACAATATGCTGACTCTGTAAACCGCTTAGAGAGGGCTGAAAGCCCTATGAAGCGGTATATAAGTCTAACTGCTATTGCTATTGCTATTGCTATTTAAGAACCATTGCAAAAAAAAAGATAGTAAAATCAGGTGCCACTCACTTAGAATGGACGTTCCAGATTCAATTGTGGTCATAAGTCAAGGACTACCTGTAGTGTTTTTCTTCTAATTTTTTTTTGCCATGCATAAGGTCTGTGATGTCTCTTTAACACTGTGGTTGATAATCCAGAGCTTGGACTTGATCAGCTTCTACTGTTGACTTTAAGGTGCTATGGCCATGCCACCTATTCTCTAGTCACTGAGTACCACCTTTGGCTTATGCTACAGGACAAATTGGACATGTGGCTTCTAGCCACATAATGTCTGGCCACACTTTCCAAAACACGTATCAGACGCCTTTTGGGAGTTAGATCTCTTTTGATATATAACTCTCTATGCAAAAATTGATTTAAACTGGGAGGAGATCCAGGTGTGTCAACTGTATATTGCCAATGAATAAATGGCAACGTATCTAATGCAAAGTTTTGCATGGCAAAACAATTTTCATCTTTTTTTAAAAAATTGTTTGGGCAGAGGGAGAAAAATGATGACATTCTGTCTCTTTCTGTACCAATTTCTCATTTCCCTATAGCCACTCACTGACTACACTGCTATTGCCTGGCACCTTTAGTTTAGAACAGTGTTTCTCAACCTTGGTGACTTTAAGTCCTGTGGACATCAACTCCCAGAATTCCTATGCTATGCAGCTATGCTGGCTGGGGGATTCTGGGAGTTGAAGTCCACAGGACTTAAAGTCACCAAGGTTGAGAAACACTGGTTCAGAATGTAGCAATAGAAATAGCATTTAGACATGTACCGCTTCACAGTGCTTTACAGCCCTCTCTAAGTGGTTTACAGAGTCAGCCTATTGCCCCCAACAATCTAGGTCCTCATTTTACCAACCTCGGGAGGATGGAAGGCTGAGTCAATCTTGAGCCTGGTGAGATTTGAACTGCCAAATTGCAGGCAGCCAGCAGTCAGCAGAAGTAGCTTGCTATAATGTTTTCTAACCACTGCGCCACCATGGCTCAGGTAGTTGCCTTGTTATTGATGATTTCCTCCTGCTGTATCCCTCACCCTTCCTCACTGAAAAGTCAAGTTGCAGAAGAGGATGAGGACAGGGGGAGAAAGTGGCTCTCATGTTCTTTACAATCCCTCCTGTGTATCTGTGACCTGTAGACTGACTACTTCTGAACATGGAACTAGTGGTCTTTAAAAAAAAAGCTCTAAACCCATATTTCATAGTCATTTCACAAGTCATGAAGGAGGACTCAGATTTGAAGCAGGACAAAGCTCTTCTAATGAGGCGTGAGATGCAGGTTGAGGAAGCACGCCTAATATTCCTTGCAACTACTCTCTGAGACTGCAACCTGTTATCTAGGCTATTTTAGAACAGGGATAGTCTCTTTGAGAAGATCACATGTTCAGAAAGAGCCTGATTATGGTACCACAGAGGCACGGAACACTTTGTCTTCCTGTAACCTGTTGAACAATTTGACAGGTGAGTAAACATCCTTCTATATTTGCAATTTTGGACTACCACACATTAAGGGATTATTGAATATTTGGCAGCTGGCAGATGATGCTTTGTAGAAGGGGAAATGAAGCTAGAAGATTCTATCAATCACTTTCCTTATCTGTCATTAAAACTGTAAAGATAGTAGAAAGTCCCAATCCAATTAAGGTAGCAAAAGGTACATTGTTCTACTTTGCTGCTGGATCAATAATTCATCAGTCATTTTTTTAAAAAAATGGGAAAAGAGATAAGACAAAGAATCCTGCTCTTATAAAATCCTGTATAGACTGAAGTTCTGCCTTCTTACGTGGGAAATCAATTGAAATGTCCTTGTGAAAGTTGAAATATGTTTCAGTATTTGAATGGATGCTGTTTTTTTTTAAAACACAAAACCCAGATCAAATGCATGTAATTGAATAAGCTCCTCTTATTCAATATCATTGTTTTAAGGTCTAATGAAAACATATGATAATATCAAAATATCCAAAGGGTTTTATTTACAAATTTTAACTGTTGCATCTTGTTAAATCAGAGGTAGGGGTTTTTATTTGTTTGCAAAACAACATGGCCAAGGCTGTGCTAAAGTTAGAAGCATTATATGAATCCATTAGTGCCAGGTTTTATCTTTCAAGGTCTCTTGGGACAACTAAAATAATGGCAGAATTTAAGACATACAACACTAATGAAGTCTGTTTTATAACCCCAGAGCCATGGTCTCGCACCAGTTTGACAAAAAGTAATTATTTTCTTTATTTTACCCAAGGGCTGACATTCTAGCTGAACAAAATATGACAGAATATGTGTTGAGCTAAGTGTGTGGAATAGCCAAAAGAGATATTACTTTCCAACACCCATAGAAGTTCAAACTGAGATTAATTGCTTCATTGTATGGCATCGTAAAGAATTAAAAGATATATTGTCTCTTGATTTTCCTGGAAAACAAAGCTTATTTATTTATTTACCTATACCCTACCTTTATTATTTTTTTACAAATAACTGGATACAAATCAACAGACTGTTAAATTGGCCACACTCCCTAGTCACATGACCTAGCCACACCCAACCAGTCACATGACTACCTAGCCACACCCACCCAGCCGGTATGGACCCCCAACAGTCTGAGGGACCGTAAATTGGCCCCTTGTTTAAAAAGTTTGCAGACCCCTGGTTTATATTATAAGAGCCAAGGTGGCGCAGTGGTTAAATGCAGCACTGCAGGCTACTGCTAGATCAGCAGTTCAGCGGTTCAAATCTCACCGGCTCAGGGTTGACTCAGCCTTCCATCCTTCCGAGGTGGGTAAAATGAGGACCCAGATTGTTGGGGGCAATATGCTGACTCTCTGTAAACCGCTTAGAGAGGGCTGAAAGCCCTATGAAGCGGTATATAAGTCTACTGCTATTGCTATTGCTATTGCTATATGGTTGAATCACAAGATTGATTGGGTCACAACACTGATTGAATTGCTAGACTGATTCTGGTCTTGTGATTTTGTGATTTCTGACTGGCTGCTCTGAGGCACGGAATTCAACTGGTGGGAGAGGGGCGATTCAGTTGTTGGTTGGTGATTCAGATGGCCTGCTTCCTTATTGGTTCATACGCCAGTTCTAAGTCAATGTATTTGTTGATGGAACCCATTGGTAGAATGCCAGGCTTCGATAAACTCACAAGCCTGATAGGTTTTGGCATGGCCAATGATTTTGGCTTCATCCTAGTCAAACTGGTGTCATTTCAGCCATTGGTAGTTGAATTGAATTGAATTTGAATTGAATTTATTGGTCTTGTATGCCGCCCACTCCCGAAGGACTCCAGGCGGCTTACAATAAACAAAGGAAGGGGATAAATAGACAAATGGACAAACAACAATTTAAAATACACAACATTCATAGTTCCCGTGGGGCTGACTATTTCAACAGCCTCCCAGCCTGCCGGAACAGCCAGGTCTTCGTGGCCTTGCGGAAGGCCGGGAGTTGCCTGGTGTTGTGGGGAAGGCATGCTGTTTACAGGTAAAAGGTAAGTTCAAGTACAGGTGACATTCACCCTGAGTAGTGTTTTGGCTCCTGGCAGAGGAGCAAATCTGTTGAATTAGGAGACAAAGAATCCCAAGCATAACGTTTGCTGAAAATCCCCCAAGGAGTTTTTGAAAACACCTCTCATCTTTCTCCCTTGTCTTTGCATAATTTTGATTGGCATCATTAAAGGGTTGGTTCTCCTGCCTAACAGGGAAATAGTCAAGGTGTACCAAAGAGAGCCATCTTAAAGCTGCAGTATAAGTAGAAAATGGAAGACAATTATTATACCTTTAAATTGATTTTTTTTAAAATCCAGAGAGTTTATATATACAGAACTGAGATGTCAGTTTGTTAGAGTATTTGGTCAACTAATTTCTGAGACATCTGTGAATTTATGATTGGAGGCAAAAATAGTATATCAAATAGATCAAATCCCTTCAACTGTGAGAAAAGTTATCCCAACAATGCTCTTTTTATTATTATTACTAAGCACTAAAAGAACACATCATTGCTTCAGCCATTCTTATTATTTGGAGTCCTTATCTAGGTTATTCCTTCAGGCAAGAAACTCTATAATGCGATATCAAATAATATTGATTAGCCCAAACATAAAGGTAGAATATAGCTGGGAAAGGATTTCTGTTTTTATTATTATTATTATTATTAAATTTAATGCTAGGACTCTAGGTTATCTAGGTTAGAAGACTAGGCAGTAGTGGAATCATAGAGCTTTAATATTCCTTCAACAGTAAAAATCGCAATAAGCTTTTGAACCTCTGTATCCTTTGTATCTATTTTACGGCATGATCCATGTTTCAATTAAATATACAAGTGGGTAATGATTCTCATTTTGCTATCTGCCTGCATTTGATCTCCTTTTAATGCCCGCTTGGGATAACAGTGCATCATGTGCGTGCATCTTCAGACTGGAGCTTCCCATAGGAGGAAAAAGTCACCCCCAATTCTGAGCCAAAACGGGACCGATTCCATGGGAATACAATCTAATCCACTCTTCAAACACCGCTGCTGGTTTTAAGAAAGCCACACTTTAAGCTTAGCTTGAAGCTAGACTTAGCTAGACTGAAAGCTACACCAGACAAGAAGAAGAGAAATTCTGGAAGTCAACCTTTGAGTTCTTATTTGGTGTTGAGTGTCAAACAGAAGTTTTAGAGTTACGTAGGTAACAGTGATACAGAAACAGCAATGCTGGTGTAAGATTGCAGAGTTAAATCTTGTGGCCAAATCTCAAATGCTGAACAATTAGAGTGACCAATAGCCATTTTTTCCTTACATTTTCAGAAAGATCTAGATCAACAGAACCTTGAGGTGGTCCTCTTTTGTCAGATGTCTTGAACTTGAACCAAAGGAGTCCTATTGCTGCTCATATTGAGTAGAAAGGGCTGTTGGATGCTGCTGAAGAATTCTACCTGCCCTTTGCCACTGAAGATGACGAAAGAGACTTCAGGGGAGTCTGCTAAAAGTGAAAGTGCCACTGATTCTGAACAGACAGATCTATCTTTCTACTGCTACAGAGAAGTATTGTTTCTACATATTCTCTTTCTAAGCCAACCAACATGCATATTCATCTCCCCGACCAAACAAGGGTACCTAATAAACCTCAGTTGCCCACAGCTTATAATTATAAGACCAGTGGCTTTCTCATCCCTGGATCATTAGATGAGGAGAAGGTCTTCTTCTACCTGGGGAAGCGTATGACTAAATAGATGCCCATGAGATTAGAAGCCTCAGCCTTATAAATCCTCATGTTCTAGTAGCATATAAACTGCACCAACCACCAATTGAATCAGAAGGAAACAGAGACTTGCAGAACTTGTGTGTGTGTGTGTGTGTGTGTGTGTGTGTAAAGCTCACTAACTATTTTAGTGAGGTGAACAGTGTGTATCTATCTTTCCTACTGCTGCCCTACTTCATCTTACAAACAACACAAAGAGACAATATCAAAGATCAGACAAACAGTAATTATTATTATTATTATTATTTAAATGTGTAATGCCTGCCCATTTCATAATCCAAATGAACTGAGAATTAAAAGAGGAAGCCGAAAAAGACGTAGGTCTGGGGAAAGGTAGAGGTCATTCAAGAAATGTAAATCAAATAAAAAGAGTATCAGAATAAATCTAATCTTATGTGTGAAAAGGGACAAATAAAACAATGAGAAAGTTATCAAGTTCTAGAACATTATATGAGGTGATTAAGGATCAGGATCGCTAAAATAAAGGGAAATAATACAAAGTGGGATTATTTGATCAAGGTTAAAATAGATATTTTATCTCTGGTAACCTTTAATTGATTTTTGCTGATCAGGACTAAATGAAGAGGTTTTAAGGATTTATTTAGAGCCAAGGTGGCGCAGTGGTTAAAATGCAGCACTGCAGGCTACTGCTAGATCAGCAGGTCAGAGGTTCAAATCTCACCGGCTCAGGGTTGACTCAGCCTTCCATCCTTCCGAGGTGGGTAAAATGAGGACCCAGATTGTTGGGGGCAATATGCTGACTCTCTGTAAACCGCTTAGAGAGGCCTGAAAGGCCTATGAAGCGGTATATAAGTCTACTGCTATTGCTATTGCTATTTATAGATAAGAGATGGGATATGGGAAGAAAAGATGTTTTGTTGTATTTTTTTTAAAAAGGTGATAACTTACAAAAACTTATCACTTTTATATTTGTTGTAATGAAGGAGGAAGTTATATATACATTTATACATTTTTTTTCTAATTTTCTTTCTTTTTTTTAAATTCTGCATGTAATGCTTTCTTTTTGTTCTTGTATTTTAGTTTGTATTAGTTTGCAGATTTTTAATGCTAATGTTCAAAACAATTACTATTTAAAAACAAATCATTTTAAAGTGTTTTAATGCATTTGATTCAATTTGACACATCACACTAATTAGAAAATTCCATTAGATGTAATGCGAAGGAGTTCTACGATTGAATCCCCTAATCAAATCACTTGTTTCTGCTTCACATATCATGTGTGTGTCACTCAGTGTCTGTGGGGTGGGGAGAGTTAGATAATAAACTGTTACAATGTGATTTTCACCTAAACGGGTTCTATTTAAATAATCACCAATTAACAATGAAGCCAAATTAGATTTACTTTGCAGAGCTAGAAGAGCAGAAAGCACAGTTTTATTAGACGTCTTACATTTCTCCTTTGTTGTGCCGTTCTTATCCCATTGACAAATAAAGTTAACAAAATTTAACAAAAACATCTTTGGTATAAATATAAAAGCTCTCTTTTTTGGACTAAGTTCCAACGGATTATTCCTTTGTACCGTTTAGCTGTCACTTGCCTTCATTTTCATAGCATTTGATATCCTTTGCATTTTGATAATGCATCTCCTTTCACTTCATTAGTTCTAAAGGCTGCTCAGCTAGTCTTTCAACCCGGTTGGCAAGTCGTAAAAACCAGTGGTCTGAACCATGTAAGTATGATCATTATTTGCAAGGTCCTTGAGAATAACGTTACATCCAAAGCAGTGATTGCCACTGTTTGAATTTCAATAGTAATCGTGCCTCAGTTTGTTTAAAAATCGTATCAAGCAAGTTGCAACTGAGAGCTTTATTAAAATATATTAATTCACTTTTTCTTCATATACAAGTGAACTTTTGAATAAATTTTTGTGAATTCAAAACAAGAATATAAATGAAGGCTTTTAAGGGCAAATTGCTACACGTGGATCTGGATCAGTGGTGGGATTCAAAGAGTTTTACTACCGGTTCTGTGGATGTGGCTTGGTGGGCATGGTGTAGCTTGGGGAAGGATATTGTAAAATCTCCATTACCTCCCCACTCCAGGGGAAGGTTACAGCAAAATCCCCATTCCCTTCTGATCAGCTGGGACTCAGCTGGAAGGCAGAGAATAGATGGGGCTAGGGGCAGTCAAAAGTGGCATTTACCAGTTCGCCAAACTACTCAAAATTTCCACTACCGGTTCTCCAGAACTGCTCAGAACCTGCTGAATATCACCTTTGATCAGGGTCCTACTTTTGAAAGGACAGCTATGCCAATACAATAAGGAAATTACATTTGTGTGTGTGTGTGTGTGTGTGTGTGTGTTTTAAATTAAGCTTTGTTCTATCTTCTGAATTTATTCAGGCAGACTCCTAAAGGTTCGGCCAGATTCAAACGGATTAAATTCTCAACAAATATTGGTTGGACATGCTAGAACAATCTCTGGACCATAGCCAATAAATAATGCTATTTTGAGACTTTAAATCTAATTTAAATCTAGTTCGCTTTTGCTGACACAATTGGAGCACGAGAAGAATGATGTAAGTTCTTTTTTCATTGTTGTTTTCTCTTTTCTTTTCAATTAGGTAAACTACTCTAGTAATTTTGGAATTGGGCATCCTTTTAAAGCCAATTAGCTAAAAATAAAATTTCTAAACTCTGTAATCTAACTATTAATCCTGAAGATGGAGGACCTTCTATGAACTATAGTACCCTTCTCCAGCCGGACCCCACACCTATGAGTGGATCTGAATCAGAGGTGGTATTCAGCAGGTTCTGACCAGCAGGAGAGCCAGTAGCAGAAATTTTGAGTAGTTCAGAGAACCGATAAATATCATCTCTGGCTGGCCATGCCCCCACCTATTCTCTGCCTCCCGAGTCCCAGCTGATCGGAAGGGAATGGGGATTTTGCAGTATCCTTCCCCTGCCATGCCCACCAAGCCAGGCCCACAGAACCGGTAGTAAAAAAATTGGAATCCCACCAGTGATCTGAATTCTCAGAAATTTTGGCATCAGCTAAAGAATATGGGGAGATCATACTCAGAATGGAGAAGGGATATGGGACAAGTTGTAGATGGGCGCTGATGAAACTTATGTGTGCGGGTTTAAATAAACAGATCTGTTTTCTATTGAGGTAGCACCGTCCATGGATACATAGCACCTCTGGACTTAAAACAGTATCTTTCTCATGAAAAGATTTGGAGGGCGTAAGCATTTGTTTTTATATTGTAAGCTTCTGATTCATTGCTACTGGAAATGAAACACTGAACTGGACAATTGGCTAATTTACTGAATCAGTAAAAAAATATGCATTATATCCCTATGCAAATTTGAAGTGATGCATGTTGAAAAGCCTCTTCTGAAAGGTGGGTCAAATAGTGAGAAGAAATAAAAGAAAAAAAAGACCAAATGCTGGATCACTGGAGTGGATGTGCAAAAAGACTTTACTATTTATTAAATATCAAATGTTTTGTGTGCTACCTATACCATCATCTTTTTTTCAGAAGAACATTTGATCTATTCCATCTGGACAGCCTGTAGTTTTAAGTATAAAATCAGACTATAAATATATGGACTTTTCTAAGATACAGTGTAAAAAGTCCATCTATGAGAAGAAGAAAAAAGAATAGCTGTGGGTATAAAAGAAAAAAATAGCGCTTAAATTTGTAACAGCCGATAGTTGGAAGTAACCTAAAAGGACAGTGTGTCTCTGGAAACAATATCCAGAAATGGGTTGCTGGAGCAAATAAAAGACACAGCTGTTCATCATCATGTTTCCATTGCTGCCAATAAACAGGATACTAATATAAAATCATGTTATTGATCATAATTCACATCGCTAGGCAACATTATTTATTATATATCAAATTTCTTAACCGCCCATCTCCCTCATAGAAAGGGATCCTGGGCAATATACAATTTAATCAATATAATAAAAAAAACTTTCTCTTTATAACCCTGTGATCCCTGAGTAAAGTCGGGGAGACTGGATGGAGCTGGGTGGTCCGATGCCCTTCCTGACACCACGCGGGGTTTTGATTGATTGATTGATTGATTTAGTTTATTTGTATGCCGCCCTTCTCCAGGAGGGACTCAGGGCGGCAAACAACTCAGGGGGGGAAAGGGGACATAAAACACAATACACGTAATTAAAATACACGAGAATCACACAGCCATACAAGTCAAGAGGGGAGGGGAACTCATCAACCCCAGGCCTGCCGGCACAGCCAGGTTTTGACGGCTTTCCGGAAGGCCTGGAGAGAGGTGAGGGTCCGAATCTCCGCGGGGAGATCATTCCAAAGGGCCGGAGCTGCTACAGAGAAGGCCCTCCCCCGGGTAGTAGCCAGGTGGCATTGGCTGGTGGACGGAACCCGGAGGAGGCCGACCCTGTGAGATCTGACGGGTCTTTGGGAGGTAATTGGCAGCAGGCGGTCTCTCTCATTTTGTTTTTCTCGGCACCCTAAGAAATATCTGCTGCTACCTAGAATTGAACTCTCAAACTTTCAGAATGGAGCTGAGTGTCTTTCACCCCTAGATCACCAGGCCGCTACTATTTAATTAATATAATAAACATTATAAACCAGGTAATTTAGGATTATTGTTTTTTTTAAAAAGAATGTAGAATAACAAGGTAGAATTAATTTAATTTAATTTAATTTGATTTATAGGCCGCCCAATCATGGAGGACCCCGGGCGGCTTACACAGAACAGAAAAGAAAACAAGACAAAAAATAAAAATAAAAAATTTAAGAATTCTCCAACACGCATACGTTCAAATTGGGGCTGGACCCTACATAATGCGGTCAACAGCCCCAGGCCTGCCGGAACAGCCAGGTTTTAACAGCTTTTCTGAAGGCCATGAAGGTGGGCGAGGTCCGGACCTCTGAGGGCAGCTGATTCCACAGGGTCGGAGCAGCCACAGAGAAGGCTCTCCTCCGGGGGTCCGCCAGCCGACACTGTCCGGCTGACAGCGTCCCAAGGAGGCCCACCCTGTGGGATCTTATCAGATGTATAAAATTGCAAAAGATGGAGAGTTCCAAGATGGGGAGATTAGTAGTTGTTCATGCAGGCATATGGAGAAGACTGATCCTGGAATTAGCATCTGACTGTCAGGAATAATAAAGATATATTCATGCCAATCAAGCTATTCTTAATCAGGGCACTCTATATTATGTAAAGCACAGTAAAGCATGACATACATTCCTCACTGATTCATTGACTATATTAGTTTTTCTCACTCGCCATTTCTGTATAATTTACACAGTAACTGTGGATTTCATCTTCTCTATCAGATCTATTCTTTAAATTTGAATGTTCAGACCCATGTTTCTCAATGTGACCTAGTAATATTCACTTCAAACCATTCAGGGATCAGCCAATAGCTCTGTATGAGGTTCAATCCTTTCTCCAACAAATACACAATCAACAACAACTTTCCTCCAATTCTCTAACACGGGCAAATCTTCACAAACGTTGAACGAGCCACATCACCATTCTAAAAACAAGACAATATATATTTTAATATTTCTTCAGTTATATAATCTAGATACTCCTCAACTTACAACCACAATTGAGCCCAAAATTTCTATTGCTAAACAAGGAATTGTCAAGTGAATTTTATTCCATGTTATGATCTTTTTTTTTTTTTTTTTTTGGCCACAGTTCTTAATTGAATCAAGCAATCATTAAGCGAGTCTGGCTTCCTCCATCAACTTTGCCTATTGGAGGCCGGCTGGCAAGGTTACAAATGGTGATCACATCATCTTGGGACAGTTCAATTGTCCCTAAATACATGCCAGTTGCTAAGTGCCTGAATTTTGATCATATAACCATGGGGATTGTGATGACCCGGGGCATGGCACAGAGATAACAAAGGCAGGTGGCAGTTCAAAGCATCCCTTTATTGTTCCAAATTTCCCCAAATGCTCCCACGTTTCTGGCAAGTCCCAGAGCAAAGTTCTCTCTCTCTCTCTTTCTCTCTCTCTCTCTCCCTCTCCCCCCTCTCTCTCACACACACCTCAAGCAGCCTCTGGCTCTAAACAGTCCAGCCCAGTGCTGTGAGCACCACAGCTGCAACGCAAGAAATCCAGAAAGAATGCAAGGAAGTCAGGAAAGTTCAAAAGTCAGCACTCAATGCTCCAGGGGTTCAGCATTTGTTCCTGACAAATGCCCCTCCCCACAGCATCTTGTTAAGGCTCAGTCCCCAGGCGTGCCTTGTGAAGTGGTGCAGGGCGCTCTCCTCCGGAGTAATTGGGTCAATCTGTGCTGTTCTCGCCTTCTCTCCACTCTCCATGCTTGAGGATCAGGAGGAGGTGGTCCTTGCTCATCGCCTGAGCTCTGTCTCTCATGTTCACTGCTTAGCCTCTCCTGGTCATCCTGCTACCCTTCCTTCCTGCATACAAGCCATCCCAATCCTGAAAGGCCCAGGTGTGGCTGGGCCTGCTCCTCCCTTTTCCTCCCAAGCCACTGAAGCCGCCCCCTTGATCTCTGTCTGCTCCAGCTCTGGCTCCTCTTCCTCCACCAATTCAGGCTGCGATGTGGGCATGACTGTGATGCTTCAACAGTGGTAAGTGTAAAAAACAGTCGTATGTCACTTTTTTCCAGTCCTGTTATAATTTCGAATGGTAACTAATGGAATGGTTGTAAGACGAGAACCACCTGTATACAATCAAGTGATTTTTCAATAATCTTACAGTACTGGTGACTTCATTTTCAACATATGTTTTTTCTTGGACATGAATATTCACTTCAGCTTTACTCTTTGATATATCGCTGTCATTTCAATATGAATTTCTTTGCCACATTCCTTCATCACTTTCTCCTCATATTCCTTCATAAAAGTTTCATCACTGATCATTTTCTTCACATTTATTCTTCCTTCACCTTTCAATTAGATCTTTTAAACTTTGAACATTTGTTTAGTTCTGTCCACACAGAGTGCTTTTACTCTTCTTTTAAAGAGGCTTTATTAGGAAAACCAATTCTCCTAGCCATGCTTTTTTAAGGACAAGTTAATTATACTGACGTCCTACTATTTATTAGATTTGAAATGCTTCATTATTGCTAATAGCAGAGGCATTGCTTTGCAAAACTGTTCTTTTTTCAAAATAAGTAATGTATAGACCTCTCATAAATAAATGGTCTCCTTTTGATACAGCTTCCAATGAGATCTGTTCCTGGAAATTAATTTTACAGTGCTGGATTTGTATTTTATTTTTTTAAATTATTCATTGCACAAAACATATCTCATACATTAATGAATAAAAGAATACATCTGTTTTTCAGAATGCATCATTTATACATGGATGATTGGCTTCCAGTGCTGACAAGTGATTTCCAATCCAGCCTAGGGCGTCATCATTTTTTTTAAACGTTACATATAACAAGGTTTATTTTTTTCCCTTATTATGCTTGGTTTCCTAGCAGGCAGAAGTCTATGATACCTATAATAGATAGCAGCTCTTTACATTCCAATTGTGAAAGAATATCATGAATAAATATTGAGTTATTTATGGAATAGAATAAATATAGATGAAAGCCTATAGCAAATAAGCATATTCTTCTGTAGAAAAATAGGTGTGCATACCAAATGCTATCAGTGCTCACTAATTCACAGGACACCCAGAAACCTGGGTGGGAGATGAGGTGGGCTACATACTTAGACCTTCAGCTAAATGCAACAGACCAGGTCATTTACAGTGGATTTTAATACAATTTAAGCAATCCTGTCTTAACATTTTTAGACCGAGCTCTTAGAATTCAATCCTCTCAATGCAGGCTGTGCATTTAAATGGGAATTCATGTCTATTTAAGAAGAGTGTTAAAAAAAATTGCCCATTTCTTCAGTTCATTCACCTGCTTTCTCTCCCACTCCTCATCAGTTGGGAGGGGAGATTTGCATAAAATGATGCAAAAAGCACCTTCTTCTGAGCCATCCTCTAGAAATGACAGAGTTTAAATAAAATCAGCAAAATTTCTAATGTTATAAAAGGGGGGAAGGGAAAGAAAACAATTGTTCATGCCTTCTCATTTAAATCTGTACATTTCATGGCTGGAAGAAATGTCCATCTGGGTTCAGTTCTAAGTGGGGAGAAAGACACTGGAAATATGGTGGTTGTTTAGAAAGATGGTTTAATGGTGGACAGGACCATGTGGTTTGAGTTCCTGGGCAAGAAAGCACATGGGAGAGAGAGGGGGGAGAGAGGGAGAGAGGGAGGGAGAAAGGGAGGGAGGGAGACCTATGGGTCTGCATGGGCACACTTGTGTGTGCATGCGCACACATCTGTGTGTATGTTCAGTGTTGGGCATTCTGAAATATTAAAATCTGTGCATGATATAGGCTGGAATAGAAATAAAGATAAGAGATAACTTCTTTCCTTCTTTCTTTCTTTCCTTCTTTCTTTCTTTCCTTCTTTCTTTCTTTCCTTCTTTCTTTCCTTCTTTCTTTCCTTCTTTCTTTCCTTCTTTCTCTTGAAAGAACTTAGACTTTTTTTTTCCAGGAGAAGCAATTAGTGAGCAAAAATTAGACCAGTTCAGGAACTGATTTAAGCATTTCCTCTAGATTGAGTCATAATACAAAGTTGGAAGATATTTCTATCATCCATATCCTCAATCCACATGAGACTTCCCTGTATGACATTAATATCGTTTTTCCCCCCCCTGGGAAATTATAGCAGGACTTGAAAAGAGTTTTCTGATGCCAGGTCTCCTATCTGAGACTGAAGCTTTTCCTCTGAACTAGAACTCTAATTAACTGGTGGATTAGAGTTTGGCTTGGGCCAGGCTATTTCCAAAACTGCTTGTGCAATTGTCCTTTCATTGTTCAAATGTGCTGCAATTCCCGACATTGTTTTTTCCCCCATATTTGTTATATACTTAGCTAGTCCTATCTACAGTGTATACATTACAATTTTTCGGCTTTAAACTATTTCAGACATAAGGCAAACTGACAGATAAGAGAGTGATTTCAAATGCAAACGTACCCAATGAAAGATTCATGTAGAGCAGTTCAATTGAGACATTTGAGTTTCGTTGGGTAAATCATCCATCAGCTCAGCCTATATAAAGCATTGTCTGATTATGCCACTCCAAAATGATCTTTTAGCTTTTCCCTACACCCGAAACGTTTAGCTGAGTTAACATTATCTCTCTTCTATCTACTGAAGTACAGGAAAATCATTTGGAAATGGAAGTCCGATGTGTTTGTTGAAGGCAGAGCAGATAATTATGCAATCTCAACAATGACAAGGTGGCATTCCAGATAACATAATGGGTTACAGTAGTTCCTTGTCATTACTTAGAAGCACTTTAGTTATCCTAAATTATTAATTACACCTGTGTCAGATGTAATTGGGTTGAGTTTTTCACTACAGGATAAAATATTTTGATAACTGTTATAACTGTACTAGGAAACAATTAGAAACACTCAGGGATTCTAAAGCCCTGTCATTTGCAGAATTTTATCACAGAAATAGGAAAAAAGAGCCACAATCTTTGTCCTGCCTGTTTAGTATTTATTTATTTAACTTAATTTATTTATTTAACTTAACACTTCCCATGTTACCTAGAGGAAACTCTAGGTGGCTTATAGCGGATCAAAGGAACAAGATCAAACATTAAAACAATAAATATTACCCCAAATTGAAGGGTTTATATTCTTTGCAGACATCTAGTCATTAGCACCATTCTCAGAAAGAATACTAATGACCAGATAATAGCAAGGAATAGAAGTCCTTCCATTCTCTGCCATTCAATCAGAACTGAAGAAGCTTCTTGGATGAGAAGCGAAATGTTTTCAATCAAAACAAGAAAGCCCAGTGGCTTTTTGAAAGAAAGCATCTTTGGGTTAATAAGGACACATTTTCCTATTATCCCTACCAAGCTGGTTAAGTGGGATAAAGTTTAGTGGGGATTTGAATTTTCTTTTTAAAGAAAATGCCTAACAACAGCCTTAAAATTCTTCTTAAAAAATTCCTCTTCTTGTACCAAGTCCAATCTAAGCATCTTTCAGAACCATAACTCTTTACTGCTCTTGTGTTACCTCCCATTTTACCCTTTGTGGGTTTTCTAAATCAGGATATCCCAACTTCAGAGCAATTTCTTGGCTTGAGGCAGGTGGAGACTGCTGGAGGAAAGAAGATGGGCTTTCATGCATTCAGTTAACCTAGCAATTAAAAATAAATAAATAAAACTAATAGCTAACAATTAAAATAGTCAGTTAAGAGGAAGTATTATCCTTCCAAATAAATGGGTCACAATAGAAATGGCTCCATTCTGAGCTCCTCCCACAGCAACAGTAAGGGAACTTCCTTCCATGGATTCTCTGCCTGAGGTTAAAATTTTGTCCCGGAATTAAGGAAGGGAAGAAAAATGGAATTCAATGATACCCAGATGATGAGAATGCTGTTGAAATGTTAGATGCCAACATTATTTGCTTTTATTTATATGTCACCTTTATTATTTTTACAAATAACTCATGGCAGCGAACATATCCAAACACATCTTCCTCATCTATTTTCCCCACAACAACAACCCTGTGAGGTGAAGACTGAGAGAGAGAGAGAGAGACTGGCCTCAAGCCACCCAGCCAGCTTTCCTAACTAAGGTAAAACTAGAATACATAGTCTCCTATTTTTCCAGCTAGGTGCCTTAGCCACTAGTCCAAATTGAGTCTTGCCTCGCAAGACCCTTTGGAGAATGTAGAAAACTGAGAACTGTTTGGGTCGGGTAAAAATTCAAAGTCAAAATTATAAATTTTTAAAATATAATGATAGTATATCTGCACAGAGACACAATCTATTTATCCATTAACTGAAGGAATTGCGCTCTACATGGGGCTGTTCAGAGACTCCAGCTGGTCCAGAATGCAGCCGCGCAAGCGATTGTGGGTGCACCCCGGTACACCCACGTTACACCTATCCTCCGCGAGCTGCACTGGCTACCTATTGGTCTCCAGATACACTTCAGGGTGCTAGTTATTACTTACAAAGCCCTACATGGTATTGGACCTGGGTACTTGAGAGACCGCCTTCTGCCGATTACCTCCCACAGACCCATTCGATCCCACAGATTAGGCCTCCTCCGTATCCCATCTGCCACCAATGTTGGCTGGCGACTACTCGGAGGAGAGCCTTCTCTGTGGCTGCTCCGGCCCTTTGGAATGAGCTCCCCGTGGAGATTCGGACCCTCTCCACCCTTCAGGCCTTTCGGACAGCCATGAAGACCTGGCTGTCCCAGCAAGCCTGGGGTTGAGTTCCCCTCTCTACTCGAATTTGCTGTGTCTGTTGTGCTTTTAAGTTGTTCGTATTGTCTGATTGTCTTTGTCTTACTTTTTGTAATTTCCCCTCCCTTGGCTTTGTTCAGCCGCCCTGAGTCCCTTCGGGGAATAGGGCGGCCTACAAATTGAATAAACTCCAAACTCCAAACTCCAATCAAATTTCTCCCATTTACAACAAATGTTATTACCAGGAGCTAGGGTCATAAGTCAAGATGATGACCACCACTGCTTGCCTTTCAAGAGGCAACTGGAGTTTCTGATTTTTCTTTGAAGACATTTCACTTCTCATCCAAGAAGCTTTTTCAGCTCTGACTAGATGGTGAGGAATGGTTGACTGAGAATCGCCATAAACCCACTGCTTAAATGAAAGTTACCATGCTGATATTGACTTTTCCCTTAAGTAAATCAACTCTTTTCTGTGACAAAAGTAAATTTTGGTGCAGAAATATTTCACATTTCGACTTATGCAACTGTATTTCACCTATAATTATTTTGCAAACCAATTTTACCTTCCAAGTGATACCAGTTCCAAAGAGATGGGTTCTTATTTAAAATTAACTCTTGCCGGTATTTAACTTTGGAGTTTAATTTCAACCTAGCAAAAGGAAAGTGAGACTGATAGAAAATATTTGATGGATTAGAACTGGATTTAGCCATTTATTTGTACAATAGACCCGTCGAACATGGCAATTGCATTAAACCCGCTATTACAAAGAGACTCGCAAGCATCAAGAATGTGCAAAGAAGCTATTACTGACAGACAGGCCTGGTGGGGTAATGCCTCTGTGATCACAAAGAGTTGGAAGCCACCAAATAACTAAACAACATTTTTTTTTATTATATGATGTTATCAGGATCCAGGGAGACTGAACTTTAAACATTTTGCATGTGTCAAAAAATTATAGAGCAGAAAGACATCAACAAGAATGGAAGACGGAAAGGTGATTTAAAAAACAAAAAAACAAAAACCTGAACACATTTAATTACCTTGGCTTTTTGTTGTCAGCTACAAATGAGTCTATCAGTGGAAACAGAGCAAGATCCAGAAAGGGAAAAGAGCATTTCACACATATATATATGATTTCCAAGAGGCAAAATATAAGATTTATGAAAGTCCATTTTTTCATCTGTCACCCAAAAAAGAAGAAAAAAGCATGAGGCAATAGGAACTATTTTGGAAAAAGATGTCTGAAAATATAGTTTTCCAAAAGTATCAGGACCAGCCTCAGGCAACCTAATTTATGTAGCCACCTGCCTGGGACATGGAAATACATTATGCTTGACCCGAGGCTTTCATTTCAAATGACAGCCCCAAATCCCATTCTTTACACTGCTTTGTGATGTTTGAGAACCTTGCTTTAATTAGGCATCATTAAATGGTACCCATGGAGTAAAGCTAAATGCACCATCCTCTCTGTTCATACAGCCACAAATTATATCCTCAAACTTGATGGCTTAAGGAGATTAAAATAAGCACCATTGTGTTCAGGTGTATCCACAGAATGTCCTGGTTGGAATTTTAATCTTACTAGTTCATTCATGTAGAATTAGAGTAGAGTTAGGTAATACTTTTTGGGCATGTTGTGACATAAGTAACTCTTTTCTGCAAAGCTCTGCCTTATTTTAGTGATTTATTTACTTATTAAACTTATCTTGCCTAACCAAGGGTGACTTTAGGCTGCTTCCAATCAATAAAACCCACAAGATAAAACATTAAAACAATAAATAACGTTCAAAATTGATTTTAAAATTAACAAAGGTGAGGAGGAAGGGAACAAGATGCGCACAGGTGGAGGGGGGAACAAAAGAATAACAGAGTTGGAAGGGACCTTGGAGGTCTTCTAGTCCAACCCCCTGCCTAGGCAGGAAACCCTGTGCCACTTCAGACAAACAGTTATCCAATATCTTCTTTAAAACTTCCAGTGTTGGAGCATTCACAACTTCTGGAGGCAAGTGATTAATTGTTCTAATTCTCCCTTCCCCCTACTACTCACATGCCCATCATCCCTGCACTCTCTCTCCCATGCGCTCCTCTTTCCTGCCATCTCTATGATCCTGGCACTTTATAGGCCTACCGCGTGAGGGAGGCCTAGGCGTTAAAGGTCCACCGTGTGAGGGAGCACGGCCAATCAAAGACCTCTGTACTGGCCTAATCAGGTTCCCTTCCAGCAGCTCAGATTGCTGAAACAGCTTGCTTTCGGAAGTTGTGGTTCAGTGGTGGGTTTCAAAAATTGTTGGAATCTACTCTGTGGGTGTGGCCTCCTTTGTGGGAGTGGCTTGCCACCCATGTGACTGGATGGGAGTGGCTTGCCACCCATGTGACTGGATATGACATTATGAATTAGTACTTAGGTCGGTCCAAGTAGCTATTCAGAAGTTAGTGGTTAGAAGCAATCGTAAAGCAAGATATGGAATTAAAACCAGAAATATTTTGTTTGCTATTTGAAAGGGAGTATAAATATATATTTAATTTTACACATGTTAGCAGCTGCTGGAATTGTGTTTGCACAACAGTGGGAAAACAGAGATATGTAAATGAATAAATATTACAATGTGCAGGAATAAATAAATTGACAATTAAAATCAAGAAGGCTTTGAATATTTTTTCACGTGGGATTGGTTTTAGCAATTGCCAACTAACGGAAACAGAAATTAGAAATCCAAAAGTATGAAAGAAAACACCAATTATGTAAGGAAAGGTCCCTAAAATGTATAAGGAAATATTACTAGATCATTATTAATGCGTAGATAACTGCGGGACATTACACACCCACCAGTGGTGGGTTTCAAAAATTTTTGGAACCTCTTCTGAAGGTGTGGCCTGCTTTCCGGGTCCACTGGTGGAACCAAGGTGGCGCAGTGGTTAAATGCAGCACTGCAGGCTACTGCTAGATCAGCAGTTCAGCGGTTCAAATCTCACCGGCTCAGGGTTGACTCAGCCTTCCATCCTTCCGAGGTGGGTAAAATGAGGGCCCAGATTGTTGGGGGCAATATGCTGACTCTCTGTAAACCGCTTAGAGAGGCATGAAAGGCCTATGAAGCGGTATATAAGTCTACTGCTATTGCTATTGCTATTGCTCTTCTAGCCGGTTCAGTAGATTTGACGAACCGGTTCTACCAAATAGGTGCGAACTGGTAGGAACCCACATCTGTTGTGGTTCTTTCATCACTGGAGGTTTTCAAGAAGAGAATGGACAGCTGTTTGTCCAAAATGGTGCAGGGTCTCCAGCTTGTGCAGCGGCTTGGACTAGGAGACCTCCAAGTTCCCTTCCATCTCTGTCATTCTGTTATGTCTCTCTAGCCTGAAATCTATTTTTAAAAAAAAAACACTTAGTGATAGAGGATCTATCACCTCTCAAGGTGGTTTGTTTCACTGTCAAACAGTTCTTAGGAAGATTTTCTTTAATATTCAATTGGAATCTGTTTTCCTGTAATGTCCACTATTTCATGTTTAACATGTTGAAGCAATGAAACAAAGAATGACTTTCCGTGTTACATCTTTTTAGGCATTTGAAGAGTTGCCATTACCCATTTTCTGTCTTTTTTTCCCCCTCAAGGCTAGATATGTCCAGTTTTGCCAATTCTGTCCTCAGTATCTAGTTCTCACGTAGCAGAGAATATATTTTCTCCCTCAAAAGAAGACAATTATTCCCTCTATCAGGGCTCTCTCTTAAGCACTCTAAATGCAGTTATCAAATCCTGCTCCCTATCTTTGCTCACACCCCACTTCCTTTCAAATAAATATTTCATGCACTTTGCAGGCACAGATAAAAACATGCAAATGGATGGGCTAAATGATTCAAAAGAGGCTTGGTTGAAAGTTTCATTAATACCATTCCAGTTGAACATTAAATGAGCACGGCCTTTTTTGAAAAGCAGTAAAACACTCAATTAATTTATGTCTTCAGATAGGAAGGGTTCCTTCAAATGCTGGCTAGGATTATAACATGTAAAATGGCAGTTAACTGGCTGACTGAGTGATGTGCCCCAAAACAGTCATTTTGGCATGTTTAATTGGCAGTGGTTGGAATTTTAAAAAAAGTGCCATAAAAATTCCTTTCCCGAGTTTTGCTGAGCTTAATGTGAGCAGATTATGCCTAATAATACTCTTATTTTTCTTTCTTAATGATTTAGAATCAACAAGCCTTCACTAATGTTTTTGGAAGTATAAAAAAAGATCAGCTTCGTGACTCTTCTGCATATAAACTACGGATACCTGAAGATTTCGCTTGGTGCCCAGATCTTTTGGTGAATTGTTTCCATCCCCATTTCTCAAAGTAGGATAAGGATTTGCAGTGTTGCTATTCTTTTATTTTTGCATTTGTCTATCCTCTGAATTACAATTCTTGGTTCAAAAACAAATTAGTTTTTTTTTTTTTTTTTTTATTAAATGTTTTTTAAGTTTTAGTTTAAAACTGGTACAACATCTTTCTTAATATATCAATCAATTACAGATAATACAGAAAAAAAAAACAAAGACAACAATCAGAAAAACAAAACGAAACACAGGTATCTATTATGAAAAAATAAGAAGTATATCAACTGGTTACAACATGTTTTGGTGCTTCTCTTCGATTGACTCCTATTAATTCAAGTATCTTAACTCAAATATTTGCCATATCAAGATCATTATACCTCCGGTTTTAATTATTATAATTATTTAAACATCCTTCATCCTTAGTTATGCTAAGGAATTAGTCCATGACACATGCTGGCAGTTCATTTACTTATTTGTAAAATCCTCTATTATCATCAAATCCTCATGTTCTATTTTAACTAAACATCCATAATATTCAGTTATATCATATATCCTAACATTTTCCCAATATTGATTAACATTTAATTATATGGATTTTATTTAATTTTTTAATAGTGCTAATTATTATAGTTAATACTCTTTATGTATACCCTAAAGGTGTTTTCTCATATCCAATTGTTAGTTATCATATCGACTCCACATTATATACATTACTATTAATATCAATTATTATTCAACTATATCTGTTACACAAAAAAGCAATTAGATTTAGCTAATTTTCAGTTATATTCATCAATCTATCAACCAATTCCAAATTATATATATTGCTATCTATATCAATCATTGTTCAGCTATATCTATTACAAATTGAAGTAATCCGATCTAGATATTTTAGCTAAACATCCATAATATTCAATTATATCATATATCATAACATTTTCCCAATATTAATTAACTTTTGATTGTATGGATTCTATTTAGTTTTTTTAATAGTGCTAATTATTATAGTTAATACTCTTTATGTGTAATCTAAAAGTATTTTCTCATATCCAATTGTTAATTATCATGTCAACTCCACATTATATACATTGCTATCAATATCAATTATTATTCAACAATATTTGTTACACAGAAAAGCAATTAGATTTAACTAGTTTTCAATTGTATTCAACAATCTATCAGCCAATTCCAGATTATATATATTGCTATCCATATCAGTCATTATTCAGCTATATCTATTACATATTAAAGTAATCCGATCTAGCTAATTTTAAATTTTTTTGTCAGCCTGTGTCCCTCCAGCCACAAGGTTTCCTCCGTCCAGTAGCCATTCGTTGAATAGATTTACCAAATGTTTCCATAAGCAAGTCCAAACAAAAATATTTCGGCACCTTTGGATTCTGAATGTCAGTGATGAAGTAATAAAGTTGTTCTTGGTTTATAAATCTTCCCAATTTAACTTTAATTCTCAGGGGTGGATTCTTCATTCCTTCTGCACACTGTCTCTTTAAATGAGACGTCTTTATGGCTTCCCCCTTCTTCTCTTCCTCTGAGATAGACCAGACACCATTTCTCACATTTTCCGTTTGTGTTTCAGGGACATTTAAGCATTCAACGTTCTCAGTTTTAGCTTCATATTTTAGAATAAATTGATCCAGTTTTCGTTCCAATCTTTGATAAGAATGAAAAAGTTCTCTACACGCAGAGAAAAGAGTCTGAAATGAAGTCTTGGGGGTATCTTGGGACGCCATGATGTGTCGTAGTTAAAATAAAAATTCTCTTTTTTTCCCCAGAGGCTTCGAAGCACTCTTTTTTTTAAATATAGTCTCTTACCGGCTGTCAATCTTATCTGATTGTAAACAGAGCTGGATAGTAAAGTAATAAAAATGTCGAATCGTGACGGGCTAGTTAGTAGGAATTAAGTTTTACGATCCACTTAAGGAGATTCAGAGGGGGGAGGATATCGCAGAGTTTCTTGAAGCATTTAAGAGGTAAAGTAACCACCAGTCATAAAACCATTAGAAAAGCTAATTCGCCGCTGATCTTCTTATTGTTTGGTTTCCAATTAGCTTAATTTTTAACAGGAACAATCTCTCTTGGATAATAAAATCAGCTTACCAGATGATATCACTTCTTCCATTCTTAGGGGCACCTGCAGTTTCAGTTAGCACACAGCTAATCCAAAAGGAATTGGCACGGGGAGTTAATACCCTCCCCCAGAGATTTGCGATTACCTCTGGGGTCCTGGGTCCCTCCCCACCTCCACTGTCGTCTTCGGGACAGCTGGGGTTCAAGGAACCCGTCCAAAAAGTCCTTTGGTATAGAGGAATTTCAGGAGTAGCCTAAAACTCCATCTTCTCACTGCTAAGCCCCGCCTTAAAATTCCTTTCCCGAGTTTTGCTGAGCTTAATGTGAGCAGATTATGCCTAATAATACTCTTATTTTTCTTTCTTAATGATTTAGAATCAACAAGCCTTCACTAATGTTTTTGGAAGTATAAAAAAAGATCAGCTTCGTGACTCTTCTGCATATAAACTACGGATACCTGAAGATTTCGCTTGGTGCCCAGATCTTTTGGTGAATTGTTTCCATCCCCATTTCTCAAAGTAGGATAAGGATTTGCAGTGTTGCTATTCTTTTATTTTTGCATTTGTCTATCCTCTGAATTACAATTCTTGGTTCAAAAACAAATTAGTTTTTTTTTTTAAGGAACTGCATGGACGTTGATTTTGAAATAAACTGATTCTTCTCTAATATTATATATCTTTTCTGAGAGTTCACAATATTCCTGGGATGGGTGCCATTAAGATAATTGTTAGTTAGAGCAATCAGTACACATTAGATACAAATGATATTATTCTTTTAGAGTTCAAATGAAATTGTAGAACAAAATACTAAAAAGAAAAAAAGAAACACATATTTATAGTACTTACTCAGGAATAATTTTCTACTGCTCAAGCAATTCAGTATGAAACCACATGACCAGTGATGGGACAAGATGCATTTGTTAAATGTATTTATTATAAATATCTATATATTTTAAATTCATAGGCACGCAGGAGAGGGTTCCTCAAAAAGACGTTTATTAAAGCAACACAGCTAACGCAACAGAGTGGAACAGAACAATGCCCGCCTGACAGCTATTTATACTGACAGCTGTCAGGCGGGGAACCAATCGGGTGGCGGTAATTCTCCCGCCGGCCAGCAGCTGCGCCAGAGCCAATCAGGTCTTCTTCCGGCTGTGGCTTCGGCTGCCGGCTGCGTCGGGGAGGACACAACAATATAGATACAGATATTTTGGAGATTATTTCACATACATTATTCTGGGTGGCATGCAAGTTAGAAACACTAAAAGAAAACAGTCCAAAACAACAACAACAACAACAAAACACTCATAATTTTCAGGACAGCACACTCACTTTCCCTAACAGTATAACCAGTGGTGGGATTCAAAAAATGTAACTATTGTTTCTGTGGGCTGGGCTTGGCTCGGTGGGCATGGCAGGGGGACGGATACTGCAAAATCTCCATTCCCACTGCACTCCAGGGGAAGGTTACTGCAAAATCCCCATTTCCTCCCAATTAGCTGGGACTCAGGAGGCAGAGAATAGATGGGAATGGGCCAGTCAGAGGTGGTATTTACCGGTTCTCTGAACTACTAAAAATTTCCGCTACCGGTTCTCCAGGACTGATCAGAACCTGCTGAATACCACCTCTTTGCAGGCTCCATATCACCATAGCAAAGCCATGTCTTCAAGCCTTTTTGGAAGACCAACACTCAGAGCCAGTTTGACCTCAGGGGAAATGATGAGAAAATGATCCCTTTCTGCGTCCCATCATATGACATTCCTTCACAGCTGCTGGACTGATGGGAAGGGTAGACAAGGTTGGGGAGAAGCAGCCCTTCAAATAACTCAACCCCATGCCATGCCAAGATGCTGGAATAATAATGGCAAAAGATTCCATTAAGGACTAAGCTGCTTAAGATAATAGCAGTAGACTTATATACCGCTTCATAGGCCTTTCAGGCCTCTCTAAGCGGTTTACAGAGAGTCAGCATATTGCCCCCAACAATCTGGGTCCTCATTTTACCCACCTCGGAAGGATGGAAGGCTGAGTCAACCCTGAGCCGGTGAGATTTGAACCGCTGACCTGCTGATCTAGCAGTAGCCTGCAGTGCTGCATTTAACCACTGCGCCACCTTGGCTCTTAAGATACTTTCTGTTTAGTGACACGTAATAACCAGTTGCAGTCTGGGTGCAGATTAATCCGGGTAAAACTAATTAGAGTGCAAACTGATTAGCAGGTCTAAACTCAAGCGATGGGATGGTGCAAGAAAACTTTTAAAACTGCTTTTATAATTTGAATAAGAAGTTTTTTTATTGTGCTTTTTTATTTATATTTAAATAAGGACTTTTTCATCGTGCTTCTTTTTATTATTTCATTAAAGTTTACTGTGAGACAAAAATTCGAAAGGAAACAAAAATTAGAAAGGTTAAAGAAGAAAAGAGGAGTGCAGAGAGAAAGGAAGAATAAAAAAGTAGTGATATCCAGTTTTTTTTCAGTGCAATAGAATGCAGAATGTACAACCTGAATGCTCAATCTTTTGTTTTGCATTTTTAAGTATTCCAAGCCATTTCTATGACAACAAAGTTATGATAGTTATCAAAACCTAAAATCAAAGTTTCATTCATATATATATATATATATATATATATATATATATATATATATATATATATATATATATATATATATATATACACATACATACATACATACATACATACATACATACACATACACATACACATACACATACATACATACATACATACATACATACATACATACATACACATACTCTATAACTCTAAAATAGATACCTTTCACCCTGGCTTGGCTGATAAGGAGTCGAACTCTGTAGCTCAGTGGTTAACACATCTGCCTAAGATGCAATACAGCACAGGTTCGAATCCCAGTAAGGGTATGGCTAGCTGATGAGAGCTAAATAGCTTGAAATAGATCTATACTAGTCTCCCTTTATTCATTTATCAGCACAAATACAACACACACACACACACACACACACACACCACATATATATATGCTTTTTATTATCCTCCTTCTAAAACTGTGCTAGCATTTTGCTTCCATTTTTTTTGCTAAGTCCTTGAATAATGGTGCACATATGTTTATTAAACACATACAACTTATATTTGAGGAAGCCTAAAGAAATTAAGGTTGACACAGAATTGTTCTACATGGCATATAGTTGTAGTTGGAAAAGTCAGCCGTGGGGAACCGAGGCATCCCCAACTCAAAAATTACATCCCTTCAGAGCTCATTTGATCTTAGGCCAGCTGCAATAAATATCCATCTGCAATATAATAGTCACTTTACCTATGGTAGGATAAGGGCAGAACATGGCTCTTGATGTTGCAACATAAACTCTGCCCCTTTGGACTTTGGTCACAAGATCAACGCAAGGGTGTAAAAGTAAGAACTTGAGCTGTGATATTGCCATGCCTGTTTTAACGTTTGGACAAACTCTCTGCTTGCTGAATCTGCCTCTGGTGACAACAATCTTCAATTTATTACACAAATGCAAAGTAAAGTATTGTTAATACTGATTTAAGAGTGGGCAATTACATTACATTAGCATATCAAGATGTACTTTGTAAATAGAAGAAATGAACTAGGAGATCATGGATTGGTTGCTCCTGTGCTAATAAGGCAGGGACATAGTGGATTTTTTCCTTTGAGAAATTAGCATCAAATAGCTTCATTACAGTTATTTACTTTTTAGTTACCCCGATTAAATCCAGAGAAATAAAATAAAGAATAGGAACAAAGATACAACTGAAATCTGATAAATCATCCCTTCCTTGCTGTAGTTAATTTTCTTGTGGACAAAGGGAGCCAAAGTATCAGAGGATTTTTTTTTAATTAAAATAATAACAGAGTTGAAAGAGATCTTGGAGGTCTTCTAGTCTAACCTCCTGCTCAAGCAGAAGACCCTATATGATACCCTGGATAACCATTTGGTATACTATACCTATACCAAATGGTGGTCCAGCCTTTTCTTAGAAACCTCCACTGGTAGAGCACCCTCAACTTCTGGAGGCAAGATTAATTGTTCCATTAGGAAATTTGTTCTTAGTTTTGATTATGTGTCCCAAAGGTGATTTTTCAAAAGGGAACTGGACTTTCTGGTTTTTCTTTGAAGACATTTTGCTTCTCATCCGAGAAGCTTCTTCAGCTCTGAATGAGGAGCAAAATGTCTTCAGAAAAAAACCAGAAAGTCCAGTTGCCTCTTGAAAAACCACCTTTGACGCAACCATGACTGAGAATCTCCATAGATGTTTGATTCTGTGCCATCAAGTCATTGTGGGCTCCTTATGACCACATAGCTAGAATTGCTCCATGGTGATCTGTTCTGACCCCCCCTTCTTTGCTCGTTCACAGACGACAGTCAGACAGACTTAAAAGGAAATAACTTTATCAGTCCTGGCTCACGCTGGCTGAGAGCCCAAAATAAACATAAATAATGTCTCTGGCAAAAAGGTTACGCAGCAGAATGCATAAACAAAGAGCTATTACAGCAACACCAGGTTTACAGAAAGAAAGCAAATCACTTCTCCAAGTGCCTCTCATAAACAAACCACGACCAATGAACGACGAATCACGAACAAACGAGTGAACGTTGACCTCTGCAACCAGGGCATGGCATCATCAGTCCTTTTATCTCCAGAAGACAACACTAACGAGCCCCAGCTACATTGTTATTCCTGCATCCCGACTCAACTCACAGCAAACTTCTGCTGAGTCACAACAGTGATCTATCCATAACTTTCAGGTCTTCCAACAGAGCTTTCATTGTCCTCCTACCTTGCTGGAAATCACCTTCTTCCTTTCTTTCCTTCTACCTTTTTTCAGCATCACTGCCTTCTCCACAGATCTACCGTAAGTCTTCACATGTGTCCAAAGTAGAAGAAATTGATCCTGGCCTTGAGTGAGACCTTTGAGTTGATTTGTTCAGTGATTCATTTGCTTGTATTCCTGACCATCTGTGGTATCCTCAGCAATCTTCTCTAAGGCCAACATTCAAAAGTATCTCTATTCAAAAAAGAACCGAAGTGGCGCAGTGGTTAGAGTGCAGTACTGCAGGCTACTTCAGCTGACTGCTAGCTGTGGTTCAGCAGTTGAAATCTCACCAGGGTCAAGGTTGACTCAGCCTCCCCTCCTTCCGAGGTGGGTAAAATGAGGACCCAGATTGTTGGGGGCAATTGTCTGGCTCTGAAAACTGCTTCAAGAGGGCTGTAGAAGCACTATGAAGCGGTATATAAGTCTAAATCTATTGCCATTCTTCCTGTACTTCACAATCCAAATTGAGGACTTCAATTTCCCTACAGTTGCATAGGATTTGTCATGTGAGAGATCCAGTTGGGGAAAAAAAAGTAATGCAGAAGGAAATAATTTTCAAGTGATGTTACATCTTGTTTCATTCAAAAAGCAACTTGACCATAAGAATTAAGCAGAGAGAACACACAAACACACACACAAACACACACACACACACCCCTCATAGGAAAAAAAACAATCAAGGAAACACTTAATCTTCCTTTCCTTGGTATGAACTATTGGCATGTTCAAGCACCATAATTAGTGTTTTTCCTCTGAAGTGTCTTGATTAGGTAAAGATTATGCTAATCATCTGGCAAAGTCTAAAAGCACTTTAACAGCCTTCTGGGAGAATTTTATCAGCGAGATAAAGGCCACCACAGGAGAAGCAAAGGGGGAAAAGATCTCTTCATTGAGACATACAGTATCTTGAGGGCAGGAATAATTTGTGTTCTAACACTTTGAGTCTGTTTTAGTTGAGAATAAACAGCAAAGTCAGGTGTGAATTCAATAATTAACAATATATCTTATAGGCTGATGGTGTCAAACGAGAAAGCTATATGTTTATTGTAATACAATACTCCGTGTCAGGGGCCGCTGCAAAAATAACACATACAAAAGAAGTCAGACTTTGATTTATTTTATTTTTATTGATGTATATGTTTTAAGTAACTCTGGTCCAACTCTGTATAGCATGGCCACTATTTGGATATTTTTGTTATTCTCTATAGAGATATTTTCCTGTGGCTTCCCTCCCCTCCTACTCTATTTTAAAAGTTTCCCTCAGTTTTTTTGAAATTTAGAAAAGTTGAATACAGAGAATAGTCAGAAGATAAAACTGGTGTCCCTGTGTCTGAACCTGGACCTCTTATTCATGCCCCAAAGGAAGAAACATAATACATTCTTGGGCTTCCAGGCAGCTCTTCCACTGTAACATTGTGCAGGTGGCAATTAAATCTCCTACAATTCAAGAATTAAAGTTGAGAATTTGAAAGGAATTCTGAAAGGCCTAAAGATCCCTATATCTTATATTGATGAGCACCCTAGAATGATACATCATGGCCACTTTGGGATTTCTTGACAATTTTCAGCAACAGCCCTTTGTAAAGTACACTGAAAAGGAGCACAAGGTGACCTCAATGATGTCTTATAACCATAGGACTAATTTCAACTTGGCCACTTAGTCAGCCAGAAAGGACAAGGATCAAGCAAGCATGTAGTACCCCCACCTGTGCCTGTTACCTGCCACCGTCCCCCTCTTTCTTTCTTTCTTTCTTTCTTTCTTTCTTTCTTTCTTTCTTTCTTTCTTTCTTTCTTTCTTTCCTTCCTTCCTTCCTTCCTTCCTTCCTTCCTTCCTTCCTTCCTTCCTTCCTTCTTTCCTTTCCTTTCCTTTCCTTTCTTTCTTTCTTTCTTTCTTTCTTTCTTTTCTTTCTTTCCTTTCTTTCCTTTCTTTTCCTTCCTTCCTTTCTCTTTCTTTTCTTTCATTTTCATTTTTCTTTCATTCTTGTTCTCTCCCTCTTTCTTTTTATTTCTTCATTTCTTTCTCTTTCTTTTCTTTCATTTTCTTTTCTTTCTTTCCTTTCATTTTCATTTTCCTTTCTTTCTTTTTCTCTTTTTCTTTCATTTTCATTTTTCTTTCTTTTCTTCTCTTTCTTTTCTTTCATTTTCATCTTTCTTTCTTTCTTGTTCTCTCTCTCCCTATTTGTTTTATTTCTTTATTTCTTTCTCTTTCTTTTCTTTCATTTTCATTTCTTTCATTCTTTCTTTCTCTTTCTTTCTTTCTTTCTCTTTCTTTCCTTCTTTCTTTCTTTCTTTCTTTCTTTCTTTCTTCCTTCCTTCCTTCCTTCCTTCCTTCCTTCCTTCCTTCCTTCCTTCCTTTCTTTCTTTCTTTCTTTCTTTCTACCATCAAAACAAAGTCCTGAAGAAAACTGAGTAAAGAGCAATCTGTACTCCAGATGAACAGAATTGCAGACGCACCAGTTGCCATGTGTTATGTGTGCGAGGACTAGAACATGCCCATTTGGGAATTTGGAAAATTGTAATGCACCAGATATCCTCAGCGCAGGGACCACTTCTGCTCGGATTTAATTCCATTCCATCTCAGTATTTAAATCAATATGTCAAATGGAGCAGTGAGGCAATTATGTATCACTTTCTATGAACTTTGCAATGCTGTAGTATTTAAGAGTGATCTAGCTTTCCTACTAATTTTGCCCTGTTGAGGAGAAAAGTAAAAATAGTTTTGGACACTTAAAAGAAATATTTTTAGAGGCAGGTTTCTTTCACATATCATATTCTAACCTACATAGAAATTGAATTCTATTTTTGGTCTGCTAGATAATGGAGAAATGGAGTTCTGGGCTTCCCTAATAACATTTAAGAATCAGAAATGAGTTGGGGAAAGGAAGCCCCAAGCTGTATCTGGGCATGAAATAGATTGGATGGTTCAATCTGAACCAAGAAACTATTAATCATCTCTGAACTGTGACCAAGATGAAAATTTGCAAGTAGGTTAAAGGAGGTCAGTCCTAATTAGCGAATAAGACTGGAGGAAGATTTACCATCCGGAAAACAGTCGAGAAATCATAAATTATTTTTGCATTTTAAAAAAGAAATCAAAAATTATCTATATGTTTTCATTCCGCACAGTTGAGTGGGGCCATGCAAAAGATAAGGACCTTGTTTTAAGGTGGTTATAAATGTGGCATTTCCTAGAAACCCCCAAAAATAGAAATGGTATTTGAGCCTAACCCCTGTGCAGATGTATAAATTAAAGTATCTTCGACAGATGGCTCTCCAGTCTCTGTCTCAATTCTTGCACCGTCTTACTCTCCTACATCTCTTATTGTTAAGATGGGCTTTTAAACATTGGGTTGAAATCTGGCCTCCTGTTCTGCAGTCTGCAATGAAAGAAAATCACCATCTCCTTCAGTTCCACCTTTTCTGATATTTGCACAGTGCTGTCAGAATCTCACCCCAGCCTTCTCAAAAGGAGACCTCTTCTTTCCCTTTGGCCTTTCTTCAGAAGATTTAGCTTCTAGCCAGCTAATAATCCCAACTTTTCTTCTTTTAAACCTGTTCCAATTTTCCGAATCCTTTCTAAACCACGATACCTGGGACTGAATAGAGTATTTGAGATGAAATCTCACCAAAGCAGAAAAAAGTAGAAGCAGTAGGAAACTACTTCCACTGAGGCAGTCTAAAATTGCTTTCGGCTTTCTGCAGTCTGATCGCCCTGCTGTCTCAAATTTAGTTTACAATCAAACAAAATATTTTTGTTGCAGAAATACAATTAACCGATTACATATTTTCCATCCTGTATCTGTGCAGCTTTTTTTTTTCTCTTGGTGAACAATTTTTTTTATTTCATTCAGTTACTTCAATCCATCCAGTGTATTTTATAAAGACCACCTTGAATATTAATTCTATCTTCGATGGTATTAAGTATCCTGATCAATTTATTATTAATTATGAAACCACCTCATTCAATACCACTTTTGAGTTTGATGAGGGATATTGGTGAGTGCTCTTTAAGTATACATTTCAAATCAGTTATGCATCAATTTAATTACCATTCTATTAGCCCAAAATTTATTTAGCTTACTTACCAACATTCATAATGACCTCTGTCAAAAGCTTGGCTAAAATCAAAGTATCTCATAGTCACAACACACATAAAGATGTATCATGTCAAGACATGAATTAAAATTATACACGCAAGACATGTTTTGAGAAATTGGAGACTTCTAATAATTACTACATTGTAATTCTAATTGTAGATTGTAGATTGTAGATTGTAGAAGTTTATTTGTATGCCGCCCTTTTCCCTGGGGGGACTCAGGGCGGCTCACAACCCTAAAGGGAGCGGGAGACAAACTTTTAACATATAAGACAATACATAATTAAAAACACAACATTCATACCATTCGGGCGGGTTACAGTCTTAGCCCCAGGCCTGACGGGATAGCCAGATTCTGAGGGCTGTGCGGAAGGTCTGGAGGGTGGTGAGGGTATGAATCTCCACGGGGAGATCGTTCCATAGGGTTGGAGCTACCACTGAGAAGGCTCTCCTCCACGTAGTTGTCAGTCGGCATTGACCGGCAGATGGAACTCGGAGGAGGCCTAATCGATGAGATCTAATAGGTCGCGTGGAGGTAATTGGCAGTAGGCGGTCTCTCAAGTACCCAGATCCACTACCATGTAGGGCTTTATGGGTGACAAGTAGCACCTTGAAGCGTACCCAGAGATCGACAGGTAGCCAGTGCAGAGGATAGGTGTTATGTGGGTGAAGCAAGGTGCACCCACAATCGCTCGCGCGGCCGCATTCTGGACTAGCTGAAGTCGCCGAATACTCTTCAAGGGCAGCCCCATGTAGAGCACATTGCAGTACTCCAGCCTAGAGGTCACAAGGGCACGAGTGACTGTTGTTCAATATTGATACAGAGCAACCAATTTATAATCTTATAGAATATTCCTAGGCACCTCGGTTAGAGTGATGTGGCTGTTACTACCTAGATTTTCCCTTTTTCCTTGGTTTTGAAGAGTTGAACATTTGCCATTTCCAGGCCCCTGTCAGTTCAGTGGATCTCCAGATAATATTTTCAGAGATATCCCAAAGGTGCTTTTTCAAGGGGCAACTGCACTTCTTTTTTTTTTCTTCGAAGATGTTTTGCTTCTCATCCAAGAAGCTTCTTCAGCAGAGTCATCTTTCAGCAGAGCTGAAGAAGCTTCTTGGATGAGAAGAAAAACATCTTCCAAGAAAAAGCTGAAAGTCCAGTTGCCTCTTGAAAAAACACCTTTGGGACAACGATGACCCAGATGACTGAGAATCTCCATAGACATTTTCAGAGATTGATTACCTCAAGATTTGACCAAGCAATCAGCAAGTTATTTAAATACTTCAGAATGCCATTTTGTAAACTTAAACTATTGGATATTCCCCTGTTGTGTTTTCGCTAATCTAAAGTTCCAATCTCTTCCCTTTCTCATCACATTTCCCCCACATATCTATTTTTTGTGTTGGAAGAGACTGAACCAAAATAGGAATTAAAGTAATTCCACTTTTTCTTTGTTACCTTTTTACTGTCTTCATTGAGCATACCGATTCTTTTCTTTTTATTCCGAATATATTTTATCTAAAGAAGTGGCTTTTGTTGTCCTGTACATCCTTCGCCAAACTCATCTCATTGTGAGTTTTAGCTTTCCTGATATCCTCCTTTCAATGCTAAGTTATATTTTTGTGCTGTGCTTCATAATCTGGCTGTCATAGGTTCTTTTATAAGGGTGAGTGGAAACCTGGAAGAAGATAAGACTTCTGTTACCAAAAAAAGGCACTTTATTATTTACGTACCGTATATACTAATATAAACTGAATATTCACATCCGAAAGGCAATGATTTTTTTTTTATTATTTCATCAAATCTTCTCCTGATATAGTTTTAGAAGTTTGTTCCCTTTCTGTTCCGACTTAATCCCCTGCAGTTAAGTTTTAGTTTTGATCTTGAATCTCTGTGTACTTGTCAAGATTTATTTATTTATTATAGCAATATAATAGCAATAACAGTAGACATATACTGCATCATAGGGCTTTCAGCCTCTCTAAGCAGTTTACAGAGTCAGCATATATTGCCCCCAACAACAATCCGGGTCCTCATTTTACCCACCTCGGAAGGATGGAAGGCTGAGTCAACCTTGAGCCGGTGAGATTTGAACCGCTGAGCTGCTGATCTAGCAGTCAGCCTGCAGTGCTGCATTTAACCACTGTGCCACCTTGGCTCTTATTAAACTTGTTGGCTGCCCATCTTGCCAGATGTGACTTCCTCTGCTCAAATAGTTCTTTATTTCATCCTGTCTACTCTCACTCCTGGATTATCTATCTCTTTTAGCCTTTTTATTGCTTTACAACTTGAAATTTACTATCTTCTCTCCCTACCTTCCTCTCTTCTCCTGAGTTACTTGTTACGCTTCTTTCTGTTTTTTCTTTTCTTTCGAGTGTTTGAGCCTGAGGAACCATGGTGTCAGTAAGACAGTAGTTTCTGCTTCGTTTTCTCCCAGAGACCTATGTGGGAATTCCCCCCTAGGATCACTTCTGGAAGCCGTTGTCTTCTCTTGTCCTGGTCCTCATGGATTCCACTCAGCTCTTTCTGGCTCTTCTTAGGCCCTAACATCCATTGTTGGAATCCATTCCGTGTGTGTGTGTGCAGGGCAGTTTCTGCTGTCTGAAACACACATACACAGGGATGCAAAAACATCGCACCAGAAACATCTTTCCGGCCTAAACGGCCAGGACTCACTATGCAGCCTCATGTAACATGGACTATGTTAGCCAACTACTCCTACACATGCCCTTTCCCCTCCCAATGCCATGCAGCTTGTAACTTTCTATTCCCCCTTTGCCCACCCTTTGCCTTTGCCTTGTGTAGGTGTGGCGGTCACCCATGGCCCAGAGCATAACAGGGCACGCACAGCCACGCTGAAACACAGGAGAAAACAAACTCCTAAAGAACATAACATCCTGATATCCTGATAGTGCATAACGTAACATCCTGATAGTTCACTCTAGATGTGCCTTACCCAACGACTCCAGGATATGACCATATATAGAAAGAACTTCCCTGAGCAGTAGATTAGCAATTGTAGTTTTACAGGCTGTCTTTAATCACATGCTGATTGCTCCTCCTGCCGTTGTTCTATCTCAATAAAAGGGACTTCCAGACCCCAATCTTGGTCGCTCCATCCCGAGAAAGATTGTGTCCGTGTCTTTTCTCAACATTGGCCTCATGGATGACCCACGGGTACATCACAATCCATCCCAACTTTTGAGTCTGCATCACAAAGTGTTGCCACTCCTCTATAGTGGTCTTCTCCCCCAGATCTGCTTCACCTAGAATTTCTGAAGATTTCTCTGCTGAATTGCTTACCTCTTATCTCTGAATTGCCTCCACTAAACACCCTCACACCTGCAACACCAATGTCTCTCTTCTGAGAAATGTTTTCTCAGTCTTTAGATACTGTTTTCTATACTTCGTGACTTCTGGTTCCTTCCCTTCTCCGCATTGGCAGAAAACCATTTTGGCATACTCTAAGGCAGGGGTCACCAAACCTGGCAACTTTAAGACTTGTGGATTTCAACTCCCAGAATTGGCTGCTTGAGAAATTCAGGAAGTTGAAATCTACAAGTCTTAAAATTGCCAAGTTCAACAACCCTGCTCTAAGGAATAATTTGACGATTGTGCTGTGTCACCCTTTAATGCCTATGACAGTGTTTCTCAACCTTGGCAACTTGAAGATGTCCGGACTTCAACTCCCAGAATTCCCCAGCCAGCGAATGCTGGCTGGGGAATTCTGGGAGTTGAAGCCCGGACATCTTCAAGTTGCCAAGGTTGAGAAACACTGGTCTATCGGTTCCAATTCCTCCTTTTCAGTAAAACTCTTCTGTGGGAACCACAGGTCACATACTCTGTTGGGAGGTGCTCATAGGTGGCCATAGATACAGGTGACATCCAGAGAGAGTCATCTTTCCAGCTGCTACATGATGTCATTTTTGATTTAAAGAATTCCATTAAGCTTTTTGTTTCGCAAAATCTTCCTATTAAAATGTAAACCAAATGCCAATGAGCCAGAACATAGCTTTTTTTTTTTTTTTCAAAATGCAAAACTCAGATGTAACAGGAAGGAGTTATGGCAATTGTCACGTAGAAATAGATGTTGATGCTCGCGGAAGTGAAGGAGCAAATTCTATTCTCAGAACTAAGATGAGGTTATCTAGAGAATCAGCCGCTTGTGCGGAGGACGGGGGAAATTATGATCTGAAAATTGCCAGTGATGAATTCCTTTCTGTTGACCTTGTAATTGTCAAAGAGAGAAACAGGAAATTTATGTCTGCTCAATGCTACTGTAGAGGAAAGAATCAACTTTCCTTCTGCCCACTCCCTCTTCAGTTCATCCCAATTTAAATCCCACATCAATTTAGCTACTCAGATGAAGTGAGCTGCAGCTGACCAAAATGTATGCCTTTTAGTAACATTTGTCAGGCTGAAAAGGTGTTATCAGACTCCCGCTGAGTGACAGGGTAGAGATTAATGCATTATTGAAAATTCATTGTTCCCACTCAAGAAAATATAAACATCCAGCTCTCAGGGAAAACTAATGGACAATCCTGCTGCAGGATTCTGGTTCTCTATGTGGAGGAGACGGATTATTTGATAGTTTATTTATTTGAGAGGGTATTAATAGCAATAGCAATAGCAATAGCAGTTAGACTTATATACCGCTTCATAGGGCTTCCAGCCCTCTCTAAGTGGTTTACAGAGAGTCAGCATATTGCCCCCAACAACAATCCGGGTCCTCATTTTGCCCACCTTGGAAGGATGGAAGGCTGAGTCAACCCTGAACTGTTGAGATTTGAACAGCCGAACTGCAGAACTGCAGTCAGCTGAAGTAGCCTGCAGTGCTGCATTTAACCACTGCGCCACCTCGGCTCTTGATCATTTAGCGCAACAAGGAAAACGATGCACACCAACTAATAGCTATGTGTACCATTATTCTGAAATGAAACAAAGAGAAGAAATCCTTATATCTCTCTTTATTCTTGCTAAGAAGTAGGAAGAAGAACAGGTAGTCCTCAATTTAGGATAGTTCAAAGCAGAGGTGGTATTCAGCCAATTTGGATCAGTTCGCCCGAACCAGTAGCGGAAATCACGACTGGGCCCGCCCACCAGCCCGGCTCAATGCCATCTTATTTAGGCACATTTTTGAGGCCGGGTGCATGTGCGGATGGGGCATGTTTGAAGCGAATGGGCGCACACGTGAACCGGTGGTAACAAAATGTGAAACCCATTGCAGGTTCATAGTAGTGTTGGCCTTGGTGGAAAAATGACTTGGAGTACTGGAGAAAATGCAAATAGAAAAAACAGGAGCCATCTTTGGTGGGAAGGTAACAGAGTTCTGTGTGCCTTTGGCATTCAGTCATGCTGACCACAAATTCAATTCAATTCAATTCAATAAATGAAAATGAAATAACCACCAAGAAGTCTTTGGATAGCGCTGGTTCTTTGGCTTTGAAACTGAGATGAGAACCACCCCCTAGAGTCGGGAACAATTAGCACAGATGTGTGAGGGGAACCTTTACCTTTACTGGAGAAAAAAAATGCATGAATACAAATAAATAATTAATGCTGCCTACTCATTTCAGTTTTAGCAATAGCAATAGCAGTTAGACTTATATACCGCTTCATAGGGCTTCCAGCCCTCTCTAAGCGGTTTACAGAGTCAGCATATCGCCCCCACAGTCTGGGTCCTCATTTCACCCACCTCGGAAGGATGGAAGGCTGAGTCAACCCTGAGCCGGTGAGATTTGAACCGCCGAACTGCAGATAACAGTCAGCTGAAGTGGCCTGCAGTACTGCACCCTAACCACTGCGCCACCAGTGTTTTTGGTGTGACCAAATTCTGCTATGCTCTTTGTCAAATTAAGCAAACTTTAACCGTTTAACTTTAACTGAAAGTATTATCACTGTTAAGCCACCACCAGTTGCAATGTATTATTCTCTTTGTCTTCTATTTTTTTTCCACTTTTTATTACTATTATTGTTTTAATGCTTTTATTTGCTGGTCTGTGAATGTAACCAAGATTGATTGATGGATTAAGTTTTGTTTTCCGATGTATGGAAAAGATCTTTGATTTTGGCTTGGTTTGGCCCTGCCGCATCTCAGACATGGGGATGTGAAACAGAGATTCACATCCGAGGTGGCACAGTGGTTAAATGCAGCACTGCAGGCCACTTCAGCTGACTGTTATCTGCAGTTCGGCTGTTCAAATCTCACCGGCTCAAGGTTGACTCAGCCTTCCATCCTTCCGAGGTGGGTAAAATGAGGATCTGGATTGTTGTTGGGGGCAATATGCTGACTCTGTAAACCGCTTAGAGAGGGCTGAAAGCCCTATGAAGCGGTATATAAGTCTAACTGCTATTGCTATTATGTTTAAAGCTACCTATAGCTTTAATCACCTCTAATGTTAACGTCTTGGTAACTTCAGTTTAACTGCTGAAGACTCTTATGCCAATGATTGTGCCTGTCATTTGTGCTCAATGACAAATGTCACAAAGGCAATGACTTGAAAAAGGTCAATATCTTTCTGGAAAAAAAAAAAACCCAGAATTGCCTTACAGAGACATGACATTCACCCACCTTAGTTAATACAAGTAGCTAAATGAAATAACATAAAGAGTACAGAGCTACACAGAGGCTGAATAAAAGTGTAAACAACAAAGTTCTAAGTCTACTCTAAATAAGAGTTTGCTAAGAAGATCCTCTGACTAAGCTGGAATTAAGCCAGACTTCTTATGCAAAGAAACATCTAAAAACACCGCGGATCCTTTTCTTTGTGTTCAAAAGCAAACTGAGGAAACACTTTATTTTAATCGCATCATCTTTGCTACATAACATGCCCACATCTCCTGTGAACCCCATGTTACATTTTCAAAGCTTAATTCTTAGTTTCCCTCTTTCAATGTTGTTTCTTGCCAATACCATTCAATTCATCTTTCATTGCTATGCTTTGATTACGGCTGTATGATGTCTTACAGGAAGACAATTATGAGAAAGCAGCATTTCTATTAAGATCATTTATCTTAATCCAGATAACTTGCAGGGAAATAAAGTACATTGGAGTATTCTGGTATAGATTAAGGATTTCACCCTAAAAGCTTAATGCTGCAAAATTCCATGTCAGCAATATATAAAAATACAGGCAGTCTTCAACATTCAATCACAATTGGGAGCAGAATTTTAATCCCTAAATGATGCAGCCATGAAGTGAGTCATTTATATATAATCATATATAAGGACTCTAGGCAGACTCTTATATAACCAATCTTGAAGAAATTTCCAGGTAGGGATTGTGATTTCTCTTTAATCTACTACTTTTAGGCAAAAACTAAAAATAATCACTCAAGTTGGCCAGCTTTTGGGCTACCATTTATATGTACCATTACTTAGGATTGGAACTTCTTGTAAAAGTATTTTGTTTGGATTTATTTTATTAATTATGTTCTTAAGTATTTCTAGAATCCATTGTACTTATTGCTTTACTGTTATACACATGTGTGTGTGTGTGTGTGTGTGTGTGTGTGTGTAGATAGATGATAGATGGTAGATGGTAGATTGTTATGTTTCGTCTTTTTTATTTTCTGTCTGTACCCCCCTTCCCTGATTTGAATTGTGAGCAGCCCTGAGTCCCCTTCGGGGGAAAAGGGCAGCATATAAGTATAATAAAATCAATCAATCAATCAATCAATCAAATCAATCAATCAGTAGTACTTCTTTTATTCAATATTTTGTTTGTATCTGGCTTTAAGGTTATAATAATTTTTATTTGATTTCATTTGAGGGGGAAAACGTCATGATATGTCATGTGTCAGCAATGTGATAGGTTGAGTTTCACACCCATGCTGTAGGAGATGACCAGGATGAGCCCAAGGGTGGAGTCAAATGCATCATCCTTTGGAGCCTCTGTAAAAGACCTAAATCCAGACCCCCCCCTTGACCCTTATTGGGTGCCATTAGTAGTTGAGATTGGGTAGAGGTTGCATGAAACAAACTTGTAGTCTATCCTGATTCCTGACTTCTTGTATCTGATAGCCACAGGACTACAGCAAAGCAATTTTAGGTACAGTCCCACAAAATCATGAAGCTTCATGCTTCATAAAGGAAACTTCCTTTTTGACTGGTCTTTTGTCCAGAATTTCTTTCTGCTTTCAGATTTCATGTCCTTTTAAAGAAGAAAGGCTTCAATTCTCTATTTTGAGCTCTTTCAGAGAAATTGTCCAGCTTTCCATGCCAGGGGATGAAGTGGATCCTCCTGATATACTATCAGTATGCCTTCATATCATGGAATACTGATGGGCGTGAGGGACAGTTTTAGTTTCTGGACCCAACACGGCTGAAATTTGCAATGACAGTTTTCCTTCTCCTCCATCAGAGCTTTCACTGCAGTAACAAAGCTCAAGGCATCACCACATATTTTATTATCCTTGCTTGCTCAAAGTGTTTTTTTATATATAGCAGCAAATCTTTCGTCTCAAAAGGACTTGCCATAAGCTACAGAGGTCAAGGAACGACAGGGTCACAAAATATCCAGCAGAATATATAATAACTTGCTTCTGTCGTTGCTTTTTTGGGAAATTTTCTCCTGAGCTCGGTTAGCTAAACTCTTGGACAAGTGAACATTTTTTTCCTCCCAAGATTTAAGAGTGTCATTGCACTTGCCCATCATTTCTTAAAGTCTGAGGTTTCTGAACGAACAAATAAACAAAGCATAGGATTTTTGTTTATGCATTTAATAAACTTTGCCCTGTACTATTTAGTGCTCAGGACTTCAGCTAAATTTAAATTTTAATCTCTCTTTTCTTTCTTTTTCTCTTTCTCAACTCAATAGTTAACACCATTAACTAATGTATGCAAGTTTTTATGGTAAATAAAACAAATTAGAAGCTAATAGGAATGCATGTTTTGATTTTCAGCTGTACTTTAGTAATTAAAATTTTGTTCCCGGATTGAGAAGTCCATGTTCAAATCTCACTTGACCATGGAATCCTGTAGTATCAATTGGACAAGTTCTAGAATCATAGACTTGGACACAGCCATTTAGATTGCTTAATCTAAATCGGTGCTCCAAGCAGCAGTCCAGTTAAAGCATCCTAGCAATCCGTCCTGTTCTTGAACACATTGAATGAAGAAGAACTTACTTATCTAAGTAATTGATTGATTGATTGATTGATTTGATTGATTGATTTATTACATTTATATGCCACCCTTTTCCCCAAAGGGGACTCAGGGTGGCTCACAATTCAATCAGGGAAGGGGGTACAGATGGGGAGATAAAAAAGACAAGACATAACAATACAAAATTTAAAAGCACACAACAACCATACCATTCGAGGGGGGACAAAAGCTCATTAGCCCCAGGCCTGTCGGAACAGCCAGGTTTTAAGGGCTTTGCGGAAGGCCTGGAGGGTGGTGAGGGTTCGAATCTCCACGGGGAGCTCGTTCCAGAGGGTCGGAGCAGCCACAGAGAAGGCTCTCCTCCGGGTAGTCGCCAGTCGACACTGGCCGGCGGATGGAATTCGGAGGAGGCCTAATCTGTGGGATCTGATCGGTCTATTGGAGGTAATTGGCAGCAGGCGGTCTCTCAAGTACCCAGGTCCAATACCATGAAGGGCTTTATAAGTGACGACTAGCGCCTTGAAGTGTATCCGAAGATCAATAGGCAGCCAGTGCAGCTCGCGAAGGATACGTGGGTGAACCGAGGTGCACCCACAATCGCTCGCGTGGCTGCATTCTGGACAAGCTGAAGTCTCCGAATGCTCTTCAAGGGCTGCCCCATAATTGTTTCCAGCCTAGAAACTCTCCTGCTTCTCGGAATAATTTTCTTCATTCAGTTGGAAACTGCCTTTCTGTAACTTAAACCCATTACTCCATATCTTGGTCATAGAGAATAGGTCCTTCTGAGCCTATGAGGCAAGAAAAAAGGAAATAATGTAATCAATGGCATTGTTAATCAGCAATTTTCTCTTTACTAGAGAATAAAAATTCACTGAATACGTCCTGCTTGCTTCTATGGAACATAACTGCAAACGACTGTATATAATGAAAGAAGTGCCCACCATTTGTTGATCAAACATTATTTCAGCTCAGTACTAGGAGGCATAGATCAGGGGTGTCAAACTGGCGGCCCATGGCCCATGCCCACCCCAGCTCCGCGAATGGGAAGAATGAAGCATCGTATCGCCAGAAGTTTGACACCTGTGGTAGAGATAGATCAAGCCTTAACAGGGCTGGTCTTGGGGAATACTTTGAATGAGAACTACAAAGGAAGAAACTAAACTTGGAACTTGGAACTTAAAAAAGCATCTCAGAAGAAGGCAGTGACAAACCACTTTTTATGCCACGAAAAAATTCTGGGATATGTCCAAGAAAGTCAGGAATGGTTAAACTTGATTTGGAAGTGATAGATGAACCACTATTAAGCCTGACAGTTAACAGAAAGTATGTACTCAGAGACAAGAAGGTCTGATGTAACAAAATAAGGTCCTTCCCATAATGTTTGTTGAAGATGGTTTCTAACTGTTGGTCACAGAAGACTGAATAAGTTAGTATAGAACGTGGCATGACAAAACCGCGGTCGACTAAAGCGCGCCTGATTAAAGCGTGTCGCTGACATCATCATCAGCGCGACAACAGCGACCACGGAGAAAAAAGAGCGCTTTAAAAAGCGCTTTGAAAGCAAGACGATTCACGTTAAGGTAAGGGTTAGGTTTAGGGTTAGCGTTAGGTTTAGTGTTATGTTAAGGGTTAGGTTTAGGGTTAGGTTAAGGGTTAGGTTTAGGGTTAGGGTTAGGGTTAGGTTCCGGGGGGGTTAGGTTTAGGTTTAGGGGTTATTTTTAGCTTTAGCGCTCGCAGTGTGCTTTTTTCGTCGCGCTGTGATGACGTCAGGTACGCGGTTTCGTCGAGCGCGCTTTAGTCGACCGCGGTTTTGTGGTGGAACCAGTATAGAAGGCTAGAGGTGGTTTTTTTTAATGTCTTACTATTATACCCTGATAATTTTACCAGCACATTTCTCAAGCAGCTGATCATCAGTAACGATTTTTGCACAAAGTGTGTATTTTATACAACATGAAAAGTTTCTATGATTGAAAATATAGTTATCCCTTCTTTGTTATCAGGATTTTCAGGTAGCTCCCACATTAATAGCTAAGAGTTAAAAATTACTCAGTAAACTTTTTAGAACTCATCACTTTTCAACATAAAACACAAAAAGTGTAGCAGCAAGATAAAGCACACAGGAAAAACAACCATCTGAAAAATCAGTTGTTGATTAACATTTCAAGTAAAAGTGCCACAGGAAGAAGGATTGTAAAATGGATCGTAGGCTAACTTGTCATTATTTACCCAATGACTTGAAGCATATAGAAATCAACAGAGGTTTACAACCTGTTATTGTTCCCTTTCTGAATGAAAAGCATTGCAAACACGCATACACAAACACGGAGTATATCTCTTCAGTTCAAAGTCCTCCTGCCCAGGATAGTTTTAATTCCCAGAAAAATTGAGATGCGAAACGTAGTACATCATTCTATGTCATGACACTAAAGTAGGATTATTTAAACTTCTGACAAGCCTTGGCCAATCCTAATTGATATTCTTCTCACATCTCCAGGCCCTTTTGGACTTTGACATGGAAATCCATCTCTTGTCTTTCTGAATTGACAATTGTTTCTTGTTTTGAGAACATTCCATCTTAAATCTTTTTAGATGTTCTTACACATGATGCATGAGGTCAAATTTCCTAGAACAACCTTTTGCTCTCCATGGCCTTCTGTCTTTCATATAACTCTATGCATACTTTCATACAAATTTCTCTAACATCTGTATTTCTATCTGTAAATCAAACACTCACCAAGCAGTACCTGTGGTAACTGAATAGTAATACAGGTAACAGGTCCTAAAGCTATTGTGTAGTAAATTATAACCCATATTATAACCTGTTCTGATTGAAAATCCAGATACTAGGATTGGATTGTGCTCTCCTTCATCATCTCTGCATTTTTGTACACTATAATAGATTTTTAAAAGAGTGATACAAAGAAGGGGAAGATCATCAAGATATAAGGCACCAAATTAGGTTTCTAAAGCTCAAAAGTCGATTTCATCATTATAATCATTTACTCGTCACAGAAACCAGATATACACTTGAGAAAAAGATGGGACTGAACATCAGCTTCCTCTTCTCCTCACCATCATCCGTTGGGATTAGGAAGACGTTGGTAAACTGTCATTAAACTTCCACCTTCCATTTTCCTGTTTTGGACACTGATATTTTGAACGAGCCACACAAAAAGTCCCTATTGATTTCTTTCACTTATCTATAATTGTTCTTTTCCCCCTATATAATTCTAGGCCCTGGGTCTTAAGCCATTGGGTGATTTTTTCCCTCCTACCAGATTTGCTTGGAAATAACTCTCCTCTTTTTTTTCCTTTGCCTGTTAGTAACCTAAAAATAGTAACAAACCACTGGCCTCAAAATCATTCAAGCCCAATTCCATAGCAAGAAATCAATCCAGTATATCAGGTCATTGTGGCAATACAAAGTTAGCTGTCACCAAAGAGTAAATGTGGAAACAAAAGCAATAAAACTTGCCAGGTATAACTTTTTCCTAATGAGGAAACTTTTCTGGCCCTTTTAATGGTGTTTTACCTGAAAAAATCCCATGAGATGAGATCCAGGTGGCTTATCCCCAGAATCTTGAATGTACAAATCAAGATCATTAAGCTATGAATTGCACCCTGATGTCTGAACTTGGTAGGCTCTTATAAGGCATATGACCCATGGACATAGATGCCTTCAACTAAACATTCACTCTCATTGTATACTCTACATGGGGCTACCCTTGAAAAGCGTTCGGAGACTGCAGTTAGTCCAGAATGCGACCGCGCGAGCGATATTGGGTGCACCGAGGTACACCCACGTTACACCTGTCCTCTGCGAGCTGCACTGGCTACCAATTGGTCTCCGGACGCAATTCAAGGTGTTGGTTATTACCTTTAAAGCCCTACATGGCTTAGGGCCAGTGTACCTTCGAGACCGCCTACTGCCACATACCTCCCAGCGGCCAGTAAGATCCCACAGATTGGGCCTCCTTCAGATGCCGTCAGCCAGACAGTGTCGGCTGGCGGGCCCCCGGAGGAGAGTCTTCTCTGTGACTGCTCCGACTCTTTGGAATCAGCTACCCCCGGAGATCCGGACCATACCCACTCTCATGGCCTTCAGGAAAGCTGTTAAAACTTGGTTGTTCTGGCAGGCCTGGGGCTGTTGACCTCATTGTTGAGGTCCAGCCCCGATTAGAAGGAATGGATGAGGTGTTGCTATTTTAAACAAGTTTTTTTTCCTCTTTTTTGTAAGCCGGGATTGGGTGGCATATAAATTTTATAAATAAATAAATAAATAAATAAATAAATAAATAAATAAATAAATAAATAAATAAATAAATAAATAAATAAATAATAAATAAATAAATAAATAAATACATAAATAAATAAATAAATTTGAATTTGAATTTGAATTTGAATTTGAATTTGAATTTGAATTTGAATTTTGAATTTGTGTTTATTTGTATGCCGCCCTTTTCCCTGGGGGGTCTCAGGGCGGCTCACAATCAAAAGGAAGGGGGAAACAGACTTTTACATATAGACAGTACATAATTAAAACGCAACATTCATACCATTCGGGCGGGTCACAATCTTTAGCCCCAAATAAATAAATAAATAAATAAATAAATAAATAAATAAATAAATAAATAAATAAATAAATACTGATGTTTAAGAGGCCTGTCCGTTAGAAGAAAAATCAATTCTATTAGTGTTTGTTGGAGATATTTTTTCTTGCAGTGGAACCTCAACTAACTATTCCTGTGTATGAGAATGGGCAAACTAGCTTGTCTTCATAACAATAGCAATAGCGTTTAGACTTATACACTGCACCATAATGCTTTACAGCAGTGATTACGCCTTCGTGGCTTGGCGACCCAGCGGGGGTGAAGAGGTGAACCAGACTGCATGAGGGGCAGGTTGGCGTATGCACACCCAACTTGACTAGTTGAGCTGTGTGCAAATGCGCGTGTATTCCAGGCCATCATTCGCATTAAGTCAAGCTGTGCGAACATGCAAAATTAGCCCGTAGCTTGTACAGCCCCGTTGCGAATACACCACGGCCCAGAAGGGGGCTGCAGCCTGGGGATTGGGGACCTTTGCTATACAGCATTATCTGGGCAATTGACAGAGTCAGCATCTTGCCCCCAACAATCTGGGTCTTCATTTTACCAATCTCAGAAGAATGGAAGGCTGAGTCAACCACGGTCAGGATCGAACTCCTGGCAGTGGGCAGAGTTTGCCTGCAATACTGCTCTTTAACCACCAGCAGCACCAGGGCTCCTGGATATTCATATAGAATAAATATGGTCTCTTTGGGTGTTGCTGGCAACACTCCAAATCTTTGAAATGTTCTTTCTGTCTTATTCTTTTATTCTGCTCAATTACCTTGTTAGCGATTCAAACAGGGGAAATAAAATGCTCAAAACACTCTTTGCTACATATACTTGATCCTTTCTCTCCCTCTCCCCCCCCCTCTCTCTCTTTCTCTTTCTCATTCTCTAGGGGATTTTAGATGGATAATTCTACTTCCATTTGCTTTTCATTCATGCCTATTAAAATAAAGACCAGTAAAGGTAGTTTAGCTGTCTACAGCACAAGACCCACTACTGTATTGCCACAATGACCCAACAGATTTATGGTGCAGTTTTAATTCCTTGATGGTCTGGTGCATCATTAACATCTAGAGGAAGAGAGGCAACTCTTGGCTTACCTTGGTTCGTGTGAAAGAAGCAATTGAGTTATTTTTACTGCTAGCACTCTCAAGACACAGCCAGTATCCTGATTCTCACAGGCTGCTGTGAAATTAATGTACTGTAGGATCTCAGGTGGAAAAAGGACTCCTAAGACTGAATGGATCTCCCTCTTGCAATTTTTCCCCTTCAGTGGAGATTTCTATCCTTATTCCCTTAAGCATTTCTTAAGAATTGTTTCTAGTGGCACTTTTTTTGTCTAACTGATTTATTATTGGAGGTGGCCAGAAGGTTCTATAGGTGATGTTATTCTTTTATATCTTTCTATCACTCTGATGTGACCTTGATTGCCAATACCTCCTGATCTGGAAAACCTCATTGGGAAGAGATTCCTCATTATTATTTTTCTTTTCCCTGTGGTTAGGAGAACCAAGGAGATGGAAAGGGCTTTGGCCTTCAATCTCTCCTAACCATAGGGGAAAGCAATTTGCAAGAAAAGACTAACTTCAGAAGCATCGTCATGCTTCTAGCATGTTGGGAGCATGTCTAGCATTGTGGTTCTGGTACACACAGCACTAATCCAGGACAACACTGATAACAGTTTCTAAACCCCCTTAAGATGGCTAGCTGTGCCACAAAAGGGAGCTGCTTAACCCAGAAGAGACGATAGCACAGCGCACACAAACGAGCAAAGTAGCATCTGAGTGGTATCACTGTACATCCAATGCCCCTTTATGTGTACTGAAGACCAGTGATTGGATTCAAAAAAAATTACTACCAGTTCTGTGGGTGTGGCTTGGTGGGTGTGGCATGGCTTGATGGGCATGGCAGGGGAAGGCTACTGTGAGATCCCCATTCCCTCCCAATCAGCTGGGACTCGGGAGGCAGAGAATAGATGTGGGCGGGGCCAGTCAGAGGTGGTATTTACTGGTTCTGCAAACTACTTAAAATTTCCGCTACCGGTTCTCCAGAACTGGTCAGAACCTGCTGAATCCCACCTCTGCTGAAGACAACCCACAATGTAGACCAAGATCTAAGACTGGGAACTTCACTACAGTATTGCTGATGTTGCCCACCGCCTCTTGCTATGAGTAATGTGAGACTGCCTGATCCATACAAGTGCTGTTCATCCTGGAAGCCCATTTTGCATGTGCCAAGCTATCGGTGGGCTTCTCCAACATGTGCTGAGGGATTCTCCAGGGCCACCCTGAAGTCCTCTTTCCTCAGAGACTTCTCAGTGAGCACTTCAGAGCTCCTCTTAGCCTTTACCTGGAATATTAAGTCTGAGGAAGAAAGTTGAAAGAGGCATGAAATAGAAATGAAAGAACATGGATCCTTTGTTTCAGGCCTAAACAGGGAAGGAAACTATTATGTGGTTTCAAGAGTTTGTTTTGTTTAAAAGCTTCTTTGAAGGAAAGCACTTCTTTGAAAGTTTGAGCAGATCTGGTGGCAATAAATTAGGAATAAAAGCAATGAGGTACTCCTGGGTTAAACTGTGAAATCACCTTCTTATCCCTTGTGCCATTCTTTCCCTAATCTAGGATAAATCAATTAGATTAGGAATGTACCTCACAGAATATCCAGATACTGCAAATGGCGGGAGTTGCAATCACAATATGACTCTCATTGTGCCTTCATAGAATAGCAATAGCAGTTAGACTTATATACCGCTTCATAGGGCTTTCAGCCCTCTCTAAGCGGTTTACAGAGTCAGCGTATTGCCCCCAACAACAATCCGGGTCCTCATTTCACCCACCTCGGAAGGATGGAAGGCTGAGTCAACCTTGAGCCGGTGAGATTAGAACCGCTGAACTGCAGATAACAGTCAGCTGAAGTGGCCTGCAGTATTGCACCCTAACCAATGCTCCACCTCGGTTCTAGAAAGTCCAAGAGAGGTTATCACCATCCTATAATTTCCAGTTTTTGACTTGTGTTGGGATACTGGGAAAGTCATATTCTTGTACTCCATATTCTGATGAATGAAAGCTTGTGAGTTAACTATATTCTCCTTAATGAAATCTTGTGGGTTAACACACTCTTCTTCCTTCATCATAATCCTGACTGACATGAATTATGAAGAAAGTATTCAGAGACCTGTTCACCTTTCTGATGAACTGCTCCAGTTTTGCTACTGCATTAGGGCGCATTTTCCATCACTCTGCGCAGGGGAGAGGAAAAGAGTAATCTTTTCTTTTAAAAAAAATGAAAATCTCTTTCTTGGTTAGAATAGGAAATTGGAAGCCAGAAGTCTCTCTCTCTCTCTCACTCAATCTGTCCCCGTTCTTTTATTAATTAAACAGCACATAGAATATGATAGCTCATTTCAAGCCTATAATGCCATTTACCACAATGCTTGCAGCGTATTGAAATAAACATCTATTTCAATGAGCAAAGCCATGGAGAACAGCATACAAAGGGAGCTGAATTAAATGTATTAACATTTAAAAAGCAAATGGGAAGTTAAACAATGAGATATTATGCATCCCCTGAAAGACCTAAATTGGGTTGCTGGTAGTTATCTCTTTTGGTGTGTTTTTTATTTGAAAAGATGTCAGAATGCCTGCTAAAGATGGCTGTACATGTGTATATAGCAATCTTGCACTGCAATAGCAATAGCAGTTAGACTTATATACCGCTTCATAGGGCTTTCAGCCCTCTCTAAGCGGTTTACAGAGTCAGCATATCACCCCCACAGTCTGGGTCCTCATTTCACCCACCTCGGAAGGATGGAAGGCTGAGTCAACCCTGAGCCGGTGAGGTTAGAACCGCTGAACTGCAGAACTGCAGTCAGCTGAAGTGGCCTGCAGTGCTGCACCCTAACTACTGCACCACCTCGGCTCTATGAGGAGACTTTGATGGAGATAAAGGTGTACACTCACTACAGTTGTGGTATTCAGCTGGTACGGACTACCAGTTCGGGTGAACTGGTAGTAGCCACCTGTGGGCCCACACCTCCTGGCTCTATGTCATCCAACTTAGCCACGTGCAGGTGTGCAAGCCACACACACAAGCAAAGCATATGCAAGGAAGGCCGCACGCATGCACAGGAGGTGCACATGCTCATGAGGTGATTGTGCATACACGCGTGCTCACAGTTACGCGGTGAACCGGTGGTAAAATTATCTGAAACCCACCCCTTACCCACTACTATTAGGAGAACCCAAGGAAGCATCCCTAGAAGATAAAACGTGACAGTGAGACAGCTAAAGAGACCAACACAATCCCCTGATTTCATTCTGACAGAGATAAACAACCTCTATCTACCATTCAGAAAAGGCAACCAAAAAGGCAAAAAGGAAGCACAAAGACCAAATCATTTCCCCACCAGCCAACAAGACCAGCAACCAACACTTTTAGGACCAGAGATGAACATTGTACCAACAATCAAGAAATAAACAATACGCAACCAAGGAACCACAAAACAAAGCAACAGTAAATAACACCTCATTCGAGGGACCTGAAAGAACACTCTCACCAATACGGACAGCGCAAGCCATTGGTATGTAAAAAAAAAGAGCATGTTCCACTTCCTGCTAGCACTGAGGATGTTACCTAGTTTGGCAATGAAATGTCTGCAAGAAAGCAATGAAGCTCAGAGAGAACAAAGGACCCTCTATCTATTACAATATTAGAGGTGAGGCCAGATATGAAGACCAAGAGGATTCTGGAAGAGAGGGGGTTGGCCCTCCCAGCTCCCCAGCTGTCCTTTCCCTTTAATTTGAAATTTGATACAATTTGGCTATTAAAATATTTTTTTCTACACGTAGTTCTTTGTTTAGAACAAATATTAAAAACTTGGCTGAAACACAGATGCCTTAGAGTTCTAAGGCAGATGTACTGTAATTTTACCCTTCTGCATAGAAATGTTTGCTGTAGAATTAGTTTTATTCAATTCATTAATTTATTTAAGTATTTATTAAAAGCATTTTTTTAGAACTATCCATCTTATAACCAATTCTGGACAGTTTAGTTTAGTTTAGTTTAGTTTAGTTTATTTGTCTTGTATGCCGCCCACTCCCGAAGGACTCCGGGCGGCTCACAATAGACAAGGGAAGGGGGATAAATAGACAAAGACAACACTTTAAAAACGCAACATTCACAATTTCCGCAGGGCTGGATGTTTCACAAGCCCCCCGGCCTGCTGGAGCAGCCAGGACTTGGTGGCTTTGCGGAAGGCCGGGAGGGTAGTAAGGGTCCGGATCTCCACGGGGAGATCATTCCAGAGGGCTGGAGCTGCGACAGAGAAGGCTCTCCCCCGGGGAGTCGCCAGCCGACATTGGCTGGCAGATGGAATCTGGAGGAGACCTAACCTGTGAGATCTAATCGGTCTGAGGGTAGTAATCGGCAGGACAGCTTCCAACCAAAAGTTAAAACAGCACAAAAACCAATGGTGGATGCACTTACCTTCCCTACTGGTTTGCAAATGTGAGTGCATGCGCTACCTTCTATATACGTGCGCAGAAGGTCCCACATTACATCAGGGTGGGTGGGTGGGTGGAGTCTCCCGCAGCTGCCGCTTACTGATTTGCCTAAACCGGAGAGAACCAGCTGAATATCACCTCTGACAAAAGCCATAGTAAATTTATAAAGCTAACATATCAAAAACATAAACAACGAAAAACCTGGTGCCTAGTCAAACATCTGAGATACAGTCAGCTAATTTCACTCCAGCAATTGGGGTTAGCAAACCCCACTGAATATTACATTTTTCAGTGATACAAAAGAATTAGCAGCCTGTTTTATCAGTGACTATCATTCTCAAGGGGAAAAAAACAAACTATAAAAATAATGTTAAGTTTCTTGCCTTTAGGATCTTGAAGCTACTATGAAATGTGTCAACTGAGTTTATCGCAATGTTATTATTGTTTTTTTGTCTAGATAACGTATATCTTGTATATTGAGACACTTGGTGGCAAACAAATCGTGAAATACAAAACGACATGAAATGGAAGCCACCATAACACAATGTACAAGGCATTATAGGAAACTCACCTTATCTATATTGGGCTCGATTAACATGCCAGCCCAGTTCCGTGACCCGTCAAAAGCGCGTTCCACAAAAGCGCGGTCGACGAAATCGCGTATGTGATGTCATCACAACGCGACGAAAAAGATCGAAAAATTGAAATAAAAATTAAATTACAGCAAGCTGATTCACATAAAGGTAAGGGTTAGGTTAAGGGTTAGGGTTAGGGTTAGAGCGTTAGCGTTACGTTTAGCGTTAGGTTAAGGGTTAG